>NC_039263.1:25069721-25147221 GCF_003368295.1 Carassius auratus | reverse complement strand
GGATAAATCTGAGGACATTTTGCTTGATTTCTATTTATCTTGTAGCTCCGCCCACAGTGCGATCCCATTGGCCCAAACAACTGTATATTGTACATGGGATGTGTTCTGATTGGCTGCAATTCTTTCTTCTTTTTTCTTATAGGAAACAAAGTTAGAAGCTGAAGAATCCGTCATGTTAATGTCTTTTTGTGCTGCTGGTTGTTTTTTCTTCACAGCAGCAGTAACTGCTTCGGCGGATGCTGTGTGTTCTGTGTCATTCGTGGGGTTTTTTGTGCTGTACATCAGGCACACGGCTATCAATTAAGCCAACAAACGCACAGATAAGTGTGTGAGGATGAGGGGAAGACAGAAGCTGGAGGAAGTGATGCGGGATTGGAGACAGTATCCCGACTGCAGCCAAACACCTTAATTGTGATGCATTCTCGGGGTTCGCTCCTGTATGAAGTATCCTGCTCTGATGCCATATGGTGTCGCATGCAACATTTAACTTGTCAGCTGTAATGGATTGTTCTGGAAGCAGATTTTAGCTGTAAGCGCTAACGGCTCGTCTGCGGGCGGCTGTATGAAGGATCGCGAGGCTCGATCCGCTTGGAGACGCTGACCCGTGTGACTCTCAGATTTACCCAGCATCCTCGGCGGCCCTTGAGCGGCTGCTGTCGGACAGGAGCGGGTGAATAGCGGTCAGTTTCTCCACGGGTTTGACCTGAACATTATTCTGGGTTAAATACTCAAACCTGCTCTCAGAATCTGCGGCCTGTTGTCAATTACCACAGAAAATGAGTTTATTTAGAATGCAGGAATAACCACAACACAAATATGTTTTTATTAATTATTTATGGTTGAAGTATTGAGGCCCTTAATTATTCTATCGATCAACCTTAATATGCAAAACTGATATTGTAAAACAGCCAATTCAAAAACATTTTCATTAAAGATCTGCTTTATTTGCAATAAATCTTATATTCATTTTACCATTGCACATTTTTCTGTCAAAGTCTAGTTTCAATCTCACTGCTGATTGTTCAGTGGTTAATTGTAATCAACTAATTTATCAATAAATAAATAAACAAATATATATATATATATATATATATATATATATATATATATATATATATATATATATATATATGAACTGAAAATGTTTTTAGTAATTAAAAACTATTTATTTGTAAAAATGTGTGTGTAGTAATTGTTTAAAATAATTAAAATAATAAATTAAAATGTTTATTATTATTTAAAAGGTGTATATATATATATATATATATATATATATATATATATATATATATATAAACCACATTTGAAAAAATAATTGTACATTTTGTAAATTGTAAATTTATAACTACAATTATTTAATTAGTTTTCATTTAATAATTAAAAACATATTTTAAAAAGTGTTATTTATAATATTTTAAAGTATAAAATAACTTATTTTTAACAATAAATTATATATTTATTTAAAATAATTATTTGCACATTTTAAATAAAAACATATATATACTCAAATGTATTGAAAGTGCAAGTGTAAAAATCACCGTAGATGTGAGGTTCATTCGTTGTGTCACAGATGCTTTCCAGAATATTTCTTTAAACAAAAACGGCGGTGGAGTTGAGGACAGCTGTAAGATCTTGAGATGTTGTTAATGAAGAGCATCTCCACACGTTTCATGCAGTAGTTTAGTTTCCGCAGGGAACACAGTGATTTACACCTTTGAACGCCTGTCAACATGACACACAGAAACACAACACAATCTCACACACACACACACACAACAATCCAGATGTCTCGCACAAGTCACGTCTCAGGTGTGTGCACGTTTGTGACCAACTTTCAATCCTGCGTCAAGGCCAAAACTTGAGAACATAGGGACAGAAAAGCTCCATTTCTTAACATTAGTAAACTACTTAACATACTGAAGAAAAAATAAATAAAACGTTTAATGATTTACATTTTCACTTTTTTTGCTAGCAAATTAAAAAATAACCAAATAAATGCCATGTAATGCGTTTAATTAAATTAAATAAATAAATAGATCCTGAAAATCCTAAATTAAGTATTATTTTCTTTTAAAATGGTGCAATAATCTGTTTTTATTATTATTTTTACTATACTATGAATTGTAGTGCAGTATGAATTGCTGACAGCTAGTGCTTTAAATGCAGGCCAAATTATTTTAGAAATTAGGAAAGAAGTATTGCTTTTTTTCTCTACTGTAGTGTAAAGCAAAAATAATATACTTAGTATGAAATATTAATTTTAGTTTAGTTTACACAGCAATTGTTTTGCAGTATATGGCTATTACTGTCACTGTTGTCATTATTACATTTGCGTTTAGTCCTTTAGCAGATGCTTTTATCCAAAGCGACTTATAAATGTGATAAAAGAAGCAATCAAAATCAACAAAAGAGCAATGATAGCCTATGCAAGAGAGCAAGTTAGCCTAACGCAGCACACATATTATTATTATTATTATGTTCTAATTTGTTTGGCTTCCTAAAACACTAATGTGAATGCAATGTAGATTGAGAGAATATATCACAAATAAAAAGAGGGTTGTGTCTCGTTTAAAGTTCAGGTTCAAGGACTTTTTTCTGACTTAAGTGTTTTTTTTTAAGAACATGTGTTGGAGATTAATTTTAAACTCTCAAAGTGCATTAGATAGAATAATTGAACTTTAAAATGCACTGAAGTTTCATTTCTTTCCAAGTATTTTTATGTGATCGTATCGAGATATTATCGTATCGTGATATTTTGATATCGTAACATCTCTGGTGAGCACTAAAGCGTCCTGTTTGAGAGTGAGAGGTGTTTTATATTCCATGCAGCACTCTGTGTGATTACCCTGATCACATCCGCTGCCAAAACCCCTGAACCCAGCTCTCCACCTGCTCCATCTGCTCCCGGCCCGAGCGCACCGTCCTCGACGGAGGGGAACGCCTGACGATGGGGTTCTGGGAAAGAATCGGACCGTGAGATGCTCCTCTGCAGGCCATGAATGTCCAGAGCCAGCAGAAGTTTGGGAATGTGGCACAGTTTGGGAACGAACTGGTGTTTTTAGGTTCCTAGTAGGGGTGTAACATTGCACAAATATTTTTTTTCGGTACGGTACGGTACGGTATGGTACGGTATGGATTCGGTATGGTTTCGGTACAGCAGGAGGAAAAAGTACTAAGCATATAGAGATCCTCATATGAATGTCTGCATGTTTAATTCAGTTTAGACAGTTTGCATGATTGTTTAGCGTCCTTGATCTGAAAATAATTGCTGTGAGACACTGGCGGACCGAACGAGTCTTGAGTCTTGAGATCCAGATATTTTAAGCGTTTTTGGCAACATTGGCTCTCAATACAAAAAATGTACCTATACATACGAATCACTGCAATTTCCAGATGGAATAAACACTAGAGGCAGTAATACTCCGACAAATTTTATTCCTTTTCACACAACGTATGATTTGCAGGTCCACAGTTTTGATTAATAAGGCCTACATTTATGACATCAAAGCAATTTTAAGATGCTGCAAATCCTGCAACATTGCATTGTTCACATTATCGGGTATTATTATTATTATGGTTTGGTGGAAGGGATATTTCCAACACGATAGAGCATTAACGTTTAGCACCACTCCTCAGATATTTTGAATTATGAACCACCGAAGTATGAACCTGAAGCAATGTAATACAAATATACAGCAATACGTGCCGATATCATTGTAACAAAAACATGCTAGGGGCACATATTGAACCCATGTTTTAACAGCACTGGACGTTTCACTTTGAAACTGCCTCGACTGTTGCAATAAGATCATAATAAAAGTGTTGCAGGAATGTATTTAGAGGCTTGTATTTTCAGTGCCTGCCTGGGTTGGTTTTTGGACTTGTCTTTTCAACTTAATTTGACAATTTAGAAAGTTACTGAAGTGTGAAGTTCCAGTTTAGGGTCAGCGATATCTTTATCTTATTAGCAAAAGATTTGAAATAAATTCAGTTTATTTGTTTTAAAAGCAATATCTGGCAAAACTGCATCGCCGACACTTAAACTATATATATATATATATATATATAAACATCTTGCTAACTGAGACTTGTCATAGCACTTGCATATCATGTTTTTTTTTTTTTTCTTGGTTTTGATCGCTTCTATTGTGCTCATTTGTAAACTGCTTTGGATAAAAGCGTCTGTTAAACGACTACATGTAAATGTAGATCTATTATGTTGAGAATTGGTCTACGGAGTATGAGTACTACTCAGCTGTAACCAATCAGAAGACAGAAGGGTGTTTGTTTCATAATGAGGATGACATCATGATGAAGCAGGCGTCTGATTGGTCAGTGTCAGATCTCACTCGGTGCAGTACAGCACAGGTTTCCCAGACTCCTCGGCAGCTGTAGCCGCTTTCTCCAGCTGTTACAGACACGTCACCTGCTCTGCCCGTCTCTCTCTCTCACATAAAGCCACCGCAGGTCCATAATTACTGCCACCAGGGGAGGCAGAGGAGCCATTAGAGACCCCGGGAAACACACACACACACACACACACACACTGTTTATACCATTCAGTCTATTAATGAATGTGAGAAACTCTTCACACCGACTCTTTACGCATCTGCCCAGTCTGGTCAGTGATGTCATTTGATCAGAATGTAATAAAAAAGTAACACATCCAATCAGAAACAACTTTAGTGCAAAATATGCACATACACGTTTAAATAAAGGTTCCTAAAGGCTGTTTTTGCAGTGATGCCATTGGAGAACACAAAAGAACCTTTCAGTGAACAGTTCTTTTTCGACTATAAAGAACCTTTTATAAATTTGAAAGGTTCCGTGGATGTTAAAGGTTCTTCAGAGAACCATCGATGCAAATACAGAACATGTATTTTTAAGAACGTTCAGTTTTTGATTTCATGATGAGTGAATTTCTCCCTGAATGAATAGTGCGTAGATTGATTAAATGTCTTGTGAGTTTGTTAAGTGTTGAGGTGGAGAACAGATCACACTCTCTTTCACTCTGGGTTTTATTTCTGGCAGTTTCTGCTCATAGTTACTTATTAGGGATCAGTCTGAATATTAATTGTATGTGTGCGTGCGTGCATATGTGTATGTGCAAGTGTGTGTGTGTGTGTGCTTCTCCCTCAAAGCTGTTCCACTTCTTGCTTTCATCTGAATTTGCTGCTTGAGTTTTGAGTGTTTCTCAAACAGGTGCTGGACAGCAGCAAACATCAGCAGCAGCAGCTGTGCAGGTAGAGAGACACCTCCATCCTGTCTCTCTCTCTCTCTCTCTCTCTCTCTCTTTGTTCTTCTCCTTCTGTCAGTCCACAGACTTTAAGGGAAGTTACCTGACTGTTGTTTTCACAGTACTGTGAAAATATATATAGCATGTGACCCTAAACCACAAAACCATCATCAGGATATATTTTTATTTGAATAAATCATCTCTCCATTGATGTATGGTTTGTTAGGATCGGACAATATTTGGCTGAGATACAACTATCTAAAAATCTGGAATCTAAGGGAGCAAAACATTTTTAAAAAACCCTGAAATGTCCAATGTTTTTATGTTTACGGTAGGAAATTTAACAAATATCTACATGCAAATTAGCCAATAATAGATATATGTTAATGTCTAGCTGTGATAAATAAATGAAAGAAAAAATACAAAATAAATACATTAAAGTAAATGTCACTTAACTATTATACAAGTAAATAATATAAAATATTAATATAAGCATATCATATATATGTATATGGATGCCGTTCATCCAGTGTGTTGTAATTGAGATTCAGCAGCAGTGAATATATCGCTCCCTCACTATGCTTTTTAGGCTTTTATTATTCATTCATGCCATAATCATTGAGATATGTTTCTAAACTGGACTGCATTTTATTTTCCAGTGAGATCACCTCAGGGGCTAAAATGAATTCATAAGGACATTTTTATTAGCTTAAGTCTATTATTAAAGGCTATTAAACAAGCTTATTCAAATCTGTGATTTCCTTTTATAACTCCTCTGAAGCCTTTGGGTGTTACTGAAGCCTTTTTATTTCGTTTAATGTAACGTTTCCAATGCCTGTTAGCGCTTCTGTACTGCGTCCAGAATACAGTATTTCACTTCTGCTTGCTTAAAACACACTTTGGCAAGAAACATGTTCCTCGAGCTCTGGAGGAGAAAAATAAAAAACGAGGTGACGTTTTAATTCGGATGGAGAAGTAAATGTTTTCAGACGTGTGCTGTGAGATGTTTGCAGGAGATGAGCCTTATCGTATCAAAACACGGCCTTCTGTCACCGGCGTTTAACGACGGTAATTGTTCTGACAGCCAGTTCTTTCCAAAAAAAAAAAAAGGTGCATGGTACAAAACAACTCTCGACCTATGTGCTCATCTCCACACGCAAACAGCGGCTTTCCCCTCATAAAGCCATGCAAATGTGGAGTTATCGGCTAAGCCCCATCGAACGCTCCCATTTGGCACAGATCCCTTTCTGTGTGTCTTTCTCATATGGTACAGATGTGAATTTTAAGATCATCTAAGCGCTCTTTTGCACAAAGTAAGATGGTGAGCTTTAGCGAGACGTCCTTTTGTTCGTCATTCTGCTAAATTGTCTTGTGATCTGTGATGTATTTTATTGTCGGCACAAGTAATCCTCACCGCCGCTTCGGTGTTTTATTCCGTAAATAAATACAACGCAGAACATTGTTTCGGTTTTCAGACTCGACAAAGACAAGCCCCGCGTTCTCATTGTGTCGGAATCACGCAACAAATCCTTCGCAAAACAAAGAGGAACTAGAAAAACGCGGCGTCTTTGTGTTAAAACAAAAGCAAGAGAAGTAGCAGACAAAAGAGGACAGGCGCTGATGTTGATTAGGAGATTTACAGAGGCAGCGATACGAGAGTATCCGCAGCTCTTCGATCGCGGGGCTTTGGCACTGCAAACGCTGTCAACGAGCCAACTAAAAAATCTGCAGTGTCTGCCGCATTTCAGCAGCGGATGCACGCGCTTCCAACTTTTCCGCTCGCACATAATTGTTCAACTTTATAACTAATGCCAAACCTGTAACGGCGGCCGAGGTTAATTTTTTTCCCACCGTGCCAAATTGCCAAATGTATTCAAAGCGACGCAACCCCTGAACGCCACATGCATTTGCCAAGCGCCTCCTGGATAATGCACGGTGATGTTTTTTAGGGTTTGGTGATTATATTGATCTGCGTACGTTGTTTAACGAGGGCTGTTTTGCATGGGGCGCTCTGCCTAGAATGCATGCAATCAAAGGAGCCTAACAAGTGCATGGCTCCCCTGCCAGCACTGTGAATTTTAATACCCCTCGATCGACTATCGATAGTTCAGTTTCCCCGAGCCAAAATCTCAACGGGTCGCGGCGACGAAGCAATGTGCAAAATTAATTTTTGACGCGGCATAAAGAGCGAAGGAGGACAATGTTTTTAGGCCGTTGTGCATGCGTCGTTCGGATCTGTGCCTTCTCCTTCTGTACCTTTCAGACTCTGTCGGCACGCTGGCCTGGTGCCCACTGATGTCATGGAAACTGTTGTATTAGTACGAGTGATTCATGTCCGTACGGCCTCCCCCACAAGCGCCAGGCTTTTTTTAACCCTTCCCCCTGTTTTAAATAATTTTCCACACAGCCTCATTGAACTCGAATGGACGTGATGACAAGTCTAATTATGTGGTTTTGAGGTTACTGAAGGTGTCTGTCTGTAAAAAACACATTCAGACTCCCACTCCGAGCGCTTTTGGATCTGATAATATCCATTCGTGCATTCGAACCCGCGGAGTGTGTGTGGCGTTAAAGGGTTTTTGTGTACGTTTTGGCTTGGAGACATGAAAAGCTCTTTGAGCGCTTCTTTAAAGATGAACTTGGCACGAGAACACAGTGGCACGTCCAACCCCCGAACCTCGACCTTGACCAATCAGGGCTCTCCGGAGTTGCCCGTGTGCCAGCTTCACTTTCATAATTCTATCAGAGACGCCGCAGCACTCCAGCACATCTTCCAAAACACGCTACCTCGTCTTTTTTCCCCGTCAAACCTCACTGAAACTATTTTAAACCGACGAGCTGCTAAATGCATTTAGGCTTTTACACGTCAGAAATGTGCTGCATGTCAGGAGCTCCGTCTGCAATCAGACGTAAACACTAAACAGCATCCTAAAAAATAACCCAGTCTGGTTATGCATGTGGCTTTTGTGAGTGTCCTACATGCAAAGCTTTTGTGCAAGAAAATAAAGCATGATGCAAATTATATTGTAATGCTTTCTTCGTTCACAACATTGTATTTTATTTAATATTTTACTTAGACAAAGAAAAATGAATTAACTTAAAAATGAACCATTTTTTTCTATATATATATATTTAATAAATTTATAATATCGTAAAAAAAAAGGTATTTCGGCCTGACCAAGCAAGTCTTGAGCTTTGTTTGCTCTTTCATTACCTCTGCTGTAGCATGTTGCTTAAGATATTAATTTAATATCTGACATCTCTCATAGATGCCGCATAACTCCGACTCCAGGAATATTTAGATTAGCTGTCAGATACTGTTAGTTACCGGAAAACCAGCCAAGACAATCAGCAGTAAGAAAAGCACAGAAACGCTCGCACAGATCTATCTTTTTCTCGCAGTAAATATGAAGTCCGTCCTGTTTTTGCACCTGCTCTCAGAGACGCCGGCATCATATGCGGCTTTGTTTTTTTAAAGCTTCTCGCAGGGTAAAATAAAAATGTCACTTTGTGTGCATGCTTATTAATTAATCAGTAATTAGTCTCTTATGCAAGAATTATGTTGCATAATATCCCAGTTATTTATTTATATACAATAACATACAATCAAAAGCAAAGCTTCTCGTATACATTTTTATTATTTTATTTAATTTCATATTATGCTCTCTTTTGCGCATTTAGATACGTTTTCCCGTCATTTCAAGGTAAACAAAAGCATGAATATGTATGCATTTGATGGTTGCACATCTAATGTGTTGTCAGTGCTGTCAGTCAGGATATTTGACAGGTTTTCGCAGTATTTCTACGCCGTGATGAATAGAATAAAGCCGGTTGTTGTGGCTTTGGCTGTGTTTCAATCGGTTGCGGTCTCGGCTGGGTTTGGTGGGCCTGCGGTCGGGTTTATGTGCTTTCTGTGGCCGCAGGTTGTGCTGCGGAGGGTCGGAGATGAAGGGCGGACTCGCTGCATCTCCCCCGGGGCGAGAGAAGCATCCCGTGAGCGCAGACCACGCATCAAACAGGATTAAAACCCGAGGAAGCCCTGCCACGCTGGAGCCGTTCCATATTTGTTTTTCATGTCGGGATGGGGAGAGCAAAACATTGTGTAGCTTAATTTTCTCCTAGAAATTGCCTGTCAAGAGACATCATTTCCAAATTATTGTTCATTATAAGCAGCCCTCAGCTGCCTAATAGAGCCGGCGTCTCTTCCTTCGGTTATCCAAACTACTGATCTGGATGCCTTTCTTTTTTTTTTTCAGTACGAGTGACATTTACAGTTTGTATTAAGTGTTTCTAACCTCTGAAATGGTGTGTTTGTGTGGTTGATAGTCTCTATAAAATGATTGTGGGTGGTTTAGGATTAGGTTTGGAGGTTAGTTAAGGAAATACCGTCTGGGATTAACATTTTTGTTAAGAACTTAATATGTTTACTCTGCGAGGACGCATTAAATTGATCAAAAGTGACTGTAAAGACATTCCTAATGTCACAAAATATTTCTGTTTCAGATTTCTATTCATCAAAGAAAATGTTTTTCCACCAAAATATGAAGCAGCACAATTGTTTTGAACATTGATGATAATTTGAGCCACGAATCAGTATATCAGAATGATTTCTGAAGGATCATGTGACACTGAAGACTGGAGGAATGATGCTACAAATTAAAAAAAAAAAAACAGCTTTGCGTCAAATAAATAAATGACACTTTGCTATATTTTCAAATAGAAACCAGTTATGTTAAATTGAAAAAATATTTCACAATTTTACAGTTTTTACTGGATTTCTTTCAAGAACATAAAAAAAAAAAAAAAATCATCCCAACACCCAGATTTTAAATGCTTGTCCATTATGAACCCATCGCGGATGATGACCTTTGACCTTGTTACTGTGGTGTTTATGTATGACTACATAAACTCAGGGGGTGTAGATTATTTTTAAATGTGTTAATGCACTAAATATGTAACTCTCAGAGGTGTATAACATCAGAGATACTGTTATATTCATGCATTGATCATAAATTGCAGAATAAATAATTTGTTTCTCTCTTTGTTTGTCAAAATTATGAAGTGATGACATTATTGCACATCAGATGAACAAAATCACACGAAATATTGTGATTTATAAAAATGATTTCCCCCCAAAACCTGTTTTTGCTTGTCTTTCTTCAGGTTTTAACATGACAGCCTCTGTGCTCCGTCTTTATATCTGAAGTTGTATGTGTTGTGTGAGGCTGGGGTTTGTGTACGGAGCAGCTGTCTGATGCTCATGTACTGAGACGCGTCCTGTCGATCGCATGTCGCTTTTTTGATGAACTGTTTCACAAGGTTAAGCACATTTTTTATTCCGTCTCTCTTTGTCTCATCCCTGCCCCCCTCCCAAAAAAAAAAAAAAAAAAAAAAAGCTCTGGCACGGATGAATCTGTCTGCGAGAAGCTGCGTGTGTGAGAAAGACGATTATGAGCGGCACCTTTCGCTCTGCTGATAACAGTCCGTTTCTGCGTTAATTCTACCTGCTTGATCTCAGTTTGGCAGCGAGACGCTCTCAACCGTGATGCTTTGTGTTGTAATGATCACTTCTGAATGCAAACCAATGGTTTTTTGTGGTTTAAGCTAAAGATGTGCCACTGTTTTGGTCGTGTGTTTTTGGCTCGGTGGCGCACGCATGCATGTGGATGCATGTGATAGATCGAACGTAATCTTCATTTTGTCAACACGATTTATTAGTGCAATGAGCTACGGGCCAAAACAAGCGAAATAGCTTGTTTTTGTCCTTCTCAGCAGGAAAACGTACGACGTCTGTATTTCGCATAACGTGCACTAACGACAGCGATGATACGCAGCTGGTCCCGAGAAACTCCGGCGCAATGCAAACTCTGAATCTAATCCGTAATCCGCCGGTGTCGATGAGTCAGAGAGGGTTTGTCTTTGACTAGCTGATGATTATGAGCCAGTTATTATCCATAACAAAACCACTTATTCACGGGGCGCGTGTTCTCCCGTGTAATGAGGGGCTGTCATGCGTGTGCTGAAAACACCCTCATAGTCTGTCAAAACCACAGAGGAACTTCAGCGTGACTCAGCGGGAGAAATCAGCCCGTGCTAAAAGTCAAAACCATATTTTTAGCAATAAAATATCAGAGGACAAACAAAGACACAAGCTAATGAGGGAACATGAGAAACCAGCGGCAGGAGGAAAAAGATAGATGTGAGTTTGATCAAATTTAAGGCTATAACACGTCTTAATTATATATATATATATATATATATAAGAAGTCCTACATTTGGGGACGGAAGAAATGCAGTATGCCTTAATGTGATTGTTAAACTTTAAAAGGCTGTGTTTAAATTAAATAAATGTGCTCACTGTGCATTTAAATGAAAAACAAGTGTTGATATATTGTGCAAAAGCATATTTCAATACATATGTAGTTACAATCACCCTTTGACTTTGCTTGAGGTTTTAGGTTATTTAGGTTATTTCATATTAGTGGAAAGAAAATATCCTGAGGACACGTGTAAGTGTTTATTTTATTGCACTTTATCTTTTTGCGTCTATAGATTTCAACTGAAACACATATCTCTAAGCACTTAAATGCACCAAAACTTAGTTTTATTCCTATCTATATTCTGAAGGTTTTTTAGGCTCCACGAAAGCGTGATGAATGGAAAATGCCGACACTAGTGCACTTGAATTTCCAACAACTCAAATTCAGATTGTTCTTAATGCTGCATGCGCCTGAACTTTTGCCAAAGATGTTTTGTTGTTGTTGTTGTTGTTATTTTATGGCAAGAAAAAATTTGGAGTTTGAATTAATAATAACACACAAGAAACTAAAAATGTATTTTAGAATTCATTTTTAAGATAACATCTGAATGCAAGCACTCTACACAGTGCACACTGCAGTGCAAAAAAAAAAAAAAAATCAATGTTTTAAACTAAATGCTATATTATTTTAAATGGTAGAATTCAGTAGAATGCTACATTGTTTCAAACCATAGAATTCAGTAGAATGCTACATTGTTTCATACTGTAGAATTCAGTAGAATGCTACATTGTTTCAAACCATAGAATTCAGTAGAATGCTACATTGTTTCATACTGTAGAATTCAGTAGAATGCTACATTGTTTCATACTGTAGAATTCAGTAGAATGCTACATTGTTTCATACTGTAGAATTCAGTAGAATGCTACATTGTTTCATACTGTAGAATTCAGTAGAATGCTACATTGTTTCAAACCATAGAATTCAGTAGAATGCTACATTGTTTCATACTGTAGAATTCAGTAGAATGCTACATTGTTTCATACTGTAGAATTCAGTAGAATGCTACATTGTTTCAAACCATAGAATTCAGTAGAATGCTACATTGTTTCATACTGTAGAATTCAGTAGAATGCTACATTGTTTCAAAAAGTAGAATTCAGTAGAATGCTACATTGTTTCATACTGTAGAATTCAGTAGAATGCTACATTGTTTCAAAAAGTAGAATTCAGTAGAATGCTACATTGTTTCATTCTGTAGAATTCAGTAGAATGCTACATTGTTTCATACTGTAGAATTCAGTAGAATGCTACATTGTTTCAAACCATAGAATTCAGTAGAATGCTACATTGTTTCATACTGTAGAATTCAGTAGAATGCTACATTGTTTCAAAAAGTAGAATTCAGTAGAATGCTACATTGTTTCATACTGTAGAATTCAGTAGAATGCTACATTGTTTCAAAAAGTAGAATTCAGTAGAATGCTACATTGTTTCATTCTGTAGAATTCAGTAGAATGCTACATTGTTTCATACTGTAGAATTCAGTAGAAAAAAAGAGAAATCTAAAAAGCGCTCTATAAAAGCATCAAACTCTAATATGTCAAAGTGAAACTTTGCATCTGGCTTCATCCAGCGTTCATATTTATTTTCTGGAAACACACATTAGTGAAGATTCAATTACACAATGCCTCACTTTCATATTTAAACATACTATTACAGAAATGTAGTAATGCAAAATAAATTCCCCTTATTTACTGTGATAAATCTACATGTAGATATCTATTCGTTAACATCTTGTCCTGTAAGTGAGTATAGATTAAGTATGGATTTTTCTATATGGACGTACTGTATGGTGCTCATTTTATTTGTTCAGGTCCAAAACTAGAACAAGCTAAAGAAGAAACTGAAGTAAAAGCAAAGAAAAGAAAGAGCGAGAGCCGTACACATGCAGCATCTGTGCTCAATGTGTGCGTTTTTCCGGAGTGATGTTCCATCTGTGGCATTCCCGTCCGATTCCAGCCTTCTTCCGGATTTCATTCCCACTTCCAGATTCACGGTCCTTTGGATTAGCAGGGTTTATAAAGATGTGTGTCTGAATCCAGCAACACGTCAGGATCTCTCAAGGAAACTGTCAGACACGGGGAAGAATGAGAAAGATGGTTTATCTCGCTGAATGATATTTGTTTGGTGTGGAATGTGTTTTGGACGTTTGGCATCTGTGTGCAGTCAAATGTAGAGTATTAAAACGAGCGCAGTGATCCTCATGTGTTCTGCATGGTGATTCAGATCACTGCAGCAGATTTCACTGTGTTTGGACGCAGGTCATGCGTGTGCTCGCTGTTTGACCTCTGGTTTGACCTCTGAGTGTTCTGGGACGCTACCTGGTAAATGTTCAGATCAGAACAGAGCACGGTGAATCCTGTGTGTGTGTGTGTGTGTGTGTGGAAGAGATTTATGCTTTTATTTTGTGTTATTCTCCCTGTTTTGATTAGGCACATGTATCCACAATAGTAGAAAACACCTTTTTTTTCAGTATTGACATTTATAAAACTTAAAAATATATATATTTACATATAAAAAGATTTTGATCTTTGTTTATGATTTTACAGTTGCAGTGATGGCAGAATGTACTTTGTTTTACTCTGTGGTTATGGTATTTTTCATGTATTTTATTTTATTTATCGTTCTGAGAGAGAGGGATAGTCCTTTAATTTGTCATGTTTGAAGGTTTACAGTAATAAATGCCTTTGCTTCCTTCTTTCAGATGGGCTTATGATGCATAAACGTCTAGAAAACTTGTTTTCATCTTAATTTTTGATGAGTTTAGAGTCATAACAACTCTACTGTGTTTTTTTTACTCCATTGTCACCATTGTGTATTTATGTGAGCAATTAGATTTACACTAATTATGATGCTTTATAATATATTTGACAGTTATGTACTTAATTTGACTCTATGGTAGTCATTTGTTTTTGTTAAACAAGGTTTACATTGATCTGCTTTGTTTACTCTACAGTACATTACATACAGTACTCTACTCTATGGTACATTTTCATGAGAAATGGCAATGACTTTAGTAGTTAGCGTAGTGAATAGCACCGTTGTTGTATTCAAAAGGCCTACATTAAACCTATTTTGTCCGTTTCGGAGCTGGGGTCAGAGCAGAAGCGCAGGAGAACATGAGCAGGACTCTGTAATTGGGCTCATTTGATTATGACTGGATGAGGTCACGAGACTTTAACAATATTTGCTGTGTGTGTGTGTGTGTGTGTGTGTGTGTGTCTGGCGGCGGTCCCGGCCCGGCCCAGTGCAGTTAAAGGCAGAATGCATTCAAGCATGTTCCTCTATATAATTAACAGCCTGTAGACGAGTGTTTGTGAGACTTTGAGAAGGTCTTTATTCTGCTAATACCAGATCTCACATCCAAAGAGAGGCCTGCTCGTCGCTTCTTTGTTCTCCTAACAACAGTAAAACAAAAAAACATCAAGTCAGACATCTTCATTCTCTCAGAGCAGAGCAACTAGTCGACGCTTGGTTGTTGATCAGAGCGTTTGACTCGAATAACCTCGGCGTTTGTGAGCTTCGCGACAGCTGTCCGCTCAACATGCGACCGCCGCTGATTTCTCAGTTCTTTCAGTCGCGCTCTGTTGGTTTTGGCTTGTTCTCGCAGGTTTAAAAGAGTTTTTAAAAGCGTGTTTCTAGATTTAATTGATTGCTAATATTCCAACTTCTGTGTCTTTAAACAGGTAAAACGGAGAGAGCATCGTATTCCTACGGACGGGACTCCAGCATTCACGGCTGTCAGGTAAGAGGCTCTCTCAGATCAGAGTCACTGGAAGAAATGTGTCTCTGTTTGTGACTTTGGCTCTGATCTCTTCAGAAACTAGTTTTTGAATCACTGTATATGTGATTAAAAGCCACAGAAATGAGAAAAAAAAGCCATCACGGAAATTAGCATTTTCTAGTTATGCTCATTTTCTACGACTCTTTCTTTAGTGTTCTTTCCAAAATTATTATCTAAAAAAATGTAAATCTTTATTCAGTCATCACAGATGATCCAAAAATGCATGCATATATATATGCAATATATATCTTTATTTATATTAATTAAATAATTATATATATTTTTTAATAAATATATATAAAGAAATATATATAAATATATTTAGTGCAATTAAATGTAAAATATCACATTTTTATTTTACAAAATAAATAAATACGTTGATGAATTTTATATATATTTTTTAATTGTATATATTTATTCATATTTTAAAAAAAATAATTCAATGCAATACGTTTAATAAGTATAAAATATTATATTTCTAGTTGTGTGTATAGATCCTTATTATATACATAATTATAAATATATTTAGTGCAATTAAATGTAAAATATCACATTTTTATTTTACAAAACAAATAAATACTTTATGAATTTTATATATATATATTTTAATTTTATATATTTATTCATATTAAAAAAAAATATTCAGTGCAATATGTTTAATAAGTAATAAAATATTAAATTTTTAGTTGTGTGTATAGATCCTTATTCAATCATCAGAAATGACTGGAAAAGTCATGGAAAATGATGTAATCCCATGGGAAAGTGTGGGAATCCTGATCTGCAGAAGGCAGAAGTCTCAGTCTGATCTCAGTCATCTCTGTGTTGTGAAGCAGAACGTCCTGAGATCATTAGTGATTTTCTTTTTCAGTTAGTAATGTCAGTGTTGTGCTGACAGTGGTTGTGTGCTTCCTGGTGTCAGGTAGATTGTAAGTGTGCTGTCTGGAGTGAAGGGCAGCTGCTGGAGTTTCTGTAGTGGAATTAATAAATGAACAGGCGGTTTGTTTGCATTGCAGTCGTACCGCTAGCAGATGGCCTCTGTTAAAGCACATATATGAATTCCTGCAGATCACCGTGTGTGTGTGTGTGTGTGTGTGTGTGTGTAGTCTCTCACCAGCCCATCGTGTTTACATTAAGAGACATATGGATGTTCAAAAGACAGATACAACATCAAGAATAGACCTGTTTCCATTCAGCTGCTCCATCCTGCATTCATTTAGTTCACTTTTTTCATGTTTGTCATCTTCACCCAACAAAATTAGTTATGTATGTATATATGTATGTATGCATGCATGCACTTAAGTATTTAGCCATTCATTATCATCTATAAAAAAACTTTTTTATTTGTTAAAATCTCAAAAAAATATAAAAGTCATTTTTAATATATAATGTAAATATATATAAATATATTTATTGCAATTAAATGTTAAATATCACATTTTTATTTTACAAAATAAATTAATACTTTATGAAAGATATATATATATATATATATATATATATATATATATATATTCATATGTACATTAAATTATACTTGTAATATTTCATATATATGTTTTAAAATATTTTATATTTTGATATTTTTTGCATAGATAATGTGCAGGACTTATTTTTTTCTTTTAATATGTTATATTTAAAATATATTTCGGACATTTAATGTATTTCAATATATTTTAATATATATTTAATATATATTATATATTTAACATATATTTAAAATAATTTTCATATATATTCTGTTTTTATTTTTATGCATATATATATATATATATATATATATATATATATATATATATATATATATATATATTTTTTTTTTTTTTTTTTTTTTTTTTTTTTCTTGTTCTAGCTGATTATTTAAGAGTAGTTTCTTTTTTTAGTTTGCTCGAGCAAACCGACTGACTTCCAGTGACTCTCACTTCTAGTGAGAAAGTAGTTTAACATCCAGAAAATGAGACGCTTGATGTTGAAGTCAGAAGAATGGCAGTCATGGAGACGCTCCTGATTAATCCAGCATGCAAACGCAGTCTGAAGTGATGTGATTGGTGTTCAAATGTAAGTGTTTGAGGTCCGTGAGTTTGTGGAAAGTTTTGTGTTTGTGGGTCGCCGGCAGGGTCTTCAGAACTGAATTAATCTTTCCTGACAGTTTACAAGACGAAGCCATCAGAGTACGGCAGACTGACGGGATGTGAGTGACACAACAGCGCTTGTGTGGCTTTAAACTCCTGCGCCGCTTGGAATTCTGGGAAGGGTTTCTGAGACGATCCTCATCTGCCTCCATCAGCTCAGAACGCTCTCATTTATCCTCACTAGATTGCTTTTAACAGAAAGTGAGGTTTAAAGCACTCATAACTATTATATTGCTTATATTAGGGTTAATAATTAATTCTGAATATTGCACAATCATAAATATAAAAATATTATAAAAACATTAAGAATGAAAAGAAGACTAGAATAATGGTAGGGGCTTTATGAATAAAACACTTGTTGTCTTTGACACGTTTGTTTTATTATTTTTTTTGTGCTGTCAAATGATTAATCGCAATTAGTCACATTCATTTCATATATATACACACACATAATGAATATAAACATTACACTCACATATGTTAGGTTTCAAAATGTTTCCATTCAAAAAGTGAAACTTGTATATTATATTCATTCATTACACACAGACTGATATATTTCATATGTTTATTTCATTTCATTTTGATGGTTATAACTGACAACTAAGGAAAATCCCAGATTCATTATCTCAGAAAACTAGAATATAACTTAAGACCAATACAAAGAAAGGATTTTTAGAAATCTTGGCCAACTGAAAACTATGAGCATGTACAGCACTCAATACTTAGTTGTGGCTCCTTGTGTCTGAAGGACTGCAGCAATGTGGCGTGGCATGGAGTGGATCAGTCTGTGGCACTGCTCAGGTGTTATGAGAGACCAGGTGTCTCTGATAGTGGCCTTCAGCTCTTCTGCATTCTTGGGTCTGGGATATCACATCTCTGGGATATCACATCTTCCTCTTCACAATACCCAGATTTTCTATGGGGTTAAGGTCGGGTGAGTTTGCTGGCCAATTAAGAACAGGGATACCATGGTCCTTAAACCAGGTACTGGTAGCTTTAGCACTGTATGCAGGTGCCAAGTCCTGTTGGAAAATGAAATCTACATCTCAATAGAGTTGGTCAACAGCAGGGAGCAGGAAGTGCTCTAAAACTTCCTGGTATACGGCTGTGTTGACCTTTGACCTCAGAAAACACAGTGGACCAACACCAGCAGATGACATGGCACCCCAAACCATCACTGACTGTGGAAACTTTACACTGGATCTCAAGAAACGTGGATTGTGTGCCTCTCCTCTCTTCCTCCAGACTCTGGGACCCTGATTTCCAAAGGAAAAGCTAAATTTACTTTCATCAGAGAAAATAACTGTGGACCACTCAGCAGCAGTCCAGTCCTTTCTGAAGCGAGACGCTTCTGACTCTGTCTGTTGTTCAGAGTGTCTTTACACAAGGAATGTGAAGCTGGAACCCATGTCTTGCAGACGTCTGTGTGTAGTGATTCTTGAAGCACTGGCTCCAGCTGCAGTCCACTCTTTGTGAATCTCCCCCACATTTTTGAAAGGGTTTTGTTTCACAGTCTTCTCCAGGGTGTGGTTATCTCTATTGCTGGTCCACTTGTTTCTATCGCATCTTTTCCTTCCCTTCTCCTCTCTATTAATGTGCTTGGTCACAGAGCTCTGTGAACAGCCAGCCTCTTTTGCAATGACCTTTTGTGTCTTTCCTCCTTGTGAAAGGTGTCAATGGTCATCTTTTGGACAACTGTCAGATCAGCAGTCTTCCCCATGATTGTGTAGCCTACAGAACTAGACTGAGAGACCATTTAAAGGCTTTGCAGGTGTTTTGAGTTAATTAACTGATTAGAGTCTGGCACCTGGTGTCTTCAATATTGAACCTTTTCACAATATTCTAATTTTCTGAGATTCTGAATTTGGGATTTTCCTTAGTTGTCAGTTATAAACATCAAATTAATAGAAATAAACATTTGAAATATATCAGTCTGTGTGTAATGAATTAATAAAATATACAAGTTTCACTTTTTGAATGGAATTTATGAAATAAATCAACTTTTTGATGATATTCTAATTATATGACCAGCACCTGTATACCAGTGTTATTTTGTTATCACCGACATGTTACAGTTTTTGTAAATATTTTGAACTAGATTTTATTTTTGTTAGTTTTATGTTATGTAAAGTTTCGTATTAATTTTATTTTCATTTAAATTTTAGTAATTTTGTTTTATTATTAAACATTTTTTTTATTGTAGTTTATTCAGTTAGGTTATTCAACTATAGCCAAATAATAATAATAATAATAATAATAAAAAAATTAAAGTTTAAGATTTTAAGTTTGTATATTTTATTTTAGGTAAAGTTTATTTTAATTAAATTAATGAAAATAATTTTTATGGTTTCAGTTGTAGTTAACAATATTTTTATTTTTATTCTAACAATCATTAAATATAAAATAAAGTTAAATTTAAAGCTTTCATCACTGTTAATATTCTTCATATTATGGTTAATTATTTATTTTTAATGTCACACAACCCTAAATATAAAATAAAATATCTTGTACCAAAACATTTTATTTTATTTTATTTTATTTTATTTTTAGGGTTGTGCATCATTCAGAATTGAATTATTAATGCTGTTTAGATTTCAATTCAGTTCCCAAATTTGATTTGAAGTTGCAAACATGATGTTGAATTACAGTTCAAATGTGAATGTAAGGAAGTGGAATTAAAATAAATTTAAGTAAAAAAAAAACTTTACATTTTAACAATAAATCAAAGTTGCTTAAAACAAATATTGTATGGTGGCTCGATAAAGAAAAAGTTAAAAAATATATATATATATTAAAAGTCTGCGGGCTTTCAGTTTATCTTTCACATTAGCTGTTGAATTTCTTTGAATTATATTCTGTCCACTTCTGCTTCCTGTAGGTGTAGCCAATGCAATGCAATGCAATTCAAATCGAAAGTGAGTGAATTCAGTAAAGTCTGAAGAAAATAAAACACCTAGCAACCAGAGCAGCCTACATCGCAACATTGTTACATTTTAATATTTTGGAAACATTAGTAACGGCACAGGCTAGCACTGTCTATCTGCTGAAAAACTAGTTTATTAATCTAATGGTGGGAAAGCACACACACACACACACACACACACACACACACAAACACAGGACCTCAGCTGGTCGTATCACACACACACACACAGGGTCTCAGCTGGTCGTGTGCTGTAATATAACACAAAAAAATAATAATGGCTGGAAATGATGTACAAAGTCGACATGAATGATTACCATGTGATTGTTTGTTATGTGTGTGGATGGATATAAGTGAGTTACAGTATGAAGATGAGTTTACAGCAACACAAATAAACATATTACACACACACACACACACACACACACACAGACAGCAGTGTAGAGGTAAAGATGGCGTTTGGACTCATGAGTCACATGACAATGTCATTTACATTACATTTACATTCATGCATGTAGCAGACGCTTTTATCCAAAGCAACTTACAGTGCATCCAGGATATACATTCTTTTACCAGTATTTACACTGTGTGTATGTGTGTGAGAGAGATTACAGCTGCAGCTCATATGGAAACATGTGTGTCTGTGTGTGTGTCAGAGAGAAAGAGAGAGAGAGAGAGAGAGAGAGAGAGAGAGAGAGAGAGAGACAGAAAGTCAGGGAGAGTTTCTGATGCATTAGTCTTCTGTAGAAACATCTTAGGAATGTGTGTGTGTTTCCTGTGCAGAGTTTTAGCGTGTGATTGCGTTATGGTTTGAGGTGAAGGATGCACACACACACACACACACACACACACACACACACACACACAAACACACACACACACGTCTATTCACTTGCTTCAGTTCATGTGTGAGCTCTGCTGTTTATTGGCTGACGATGTTGACCAACCAGAAGATAATATTTATTGCAAAAAGATTACTGTGCATGTATTCTTATAAAATATAGTAAATAAAATAGTAAATAACTAGATTTTAAGGTAATATTTCAATAAATTTAATAAATTATCAATTAAAAATATAAAATTATTTAATATTTTTTAGTAATTGGAATGCTTTTTTTATTTAAAATTAATTTTCATTTTAAGTGATTTTACGTAGAACATAGTAAATCTTTTTGATATTTTATTTACATTTTTCATTTTAAAAATATTCATTTCAATTTTATTTGTATGATTTAATTATTAACTCTATTATATTATTTAGATTTTCATTTTAAAATTAAGTATATTAATTTTACATTTTAATGAGTTAATTTAATTATTAGCTTCTCATTAACTCATTTTTTATATAATTTAAATTTAAATTATTTATTGTCATGTGATTTTTTTTCATGAATTCATTAACTTCTCATCAGTTTATTTTGACTGTTTTTGTTTTAAAATTATTTATTGTTATAACATTTTTAATTAATTACAATTATTTATGTTAATTTTAGATTTTAATCATTTAATTAATTTTTAGCTTCTCGTTAACTAATGATGTATTCATGTTTCATTTAATGTAATCATGTTATTTTTTTTAGAAATTCAGTAATTGTTATCAACTCATTTTGCTTTTTATTTTCAATTTATTATTACAGTTTTTTATAAACATACATTTTATTTCTATATCACATTTCACACAAAGATAATTTAAAGTACTTGACATAAAAATGATTTTAAATAATTATAATCACTACATATGTACAAAAAAAAAAGCAATAGATTAAAAATTGACTTCTAATGTTTTAAAACAGCTAAGAATAAAACATGGTTTTATTTAACTATAGAATAACCCTGGGAGCCGTTCACACTCAGGAAGCGTCCGGGATGTTTTTGACGTGATTCTTCGCTCTGTTTGGCTTTCTGTAACATTCACGTCTCATTTATGATTTGATGTTTAACTCAAGATATTTTTTCTTTGAAAAAGCGATGATTTACACTTATGCATGTGTGTTTGTGTGTGTGTGTGTGTGTGTGTGTGACGACTCCTCGTGTCTCTCTGATATTTAGCTGCTTGTCTGCTCGAGTACTTTTCTCCTTGTTGCACGTCAAAGTGTTAATTGCCCCTTGTTAAAAGCCCCGCTGTAAAAAGGCCCGTGTGTGTGTCTCTTCACCTGCCGTCTCTTTGCATCCAATTCCTCTTCCTGTGCTAAAGCTCTGCTAGGTGACGAGAGCCAGAAATCAGTGTGAGGACACACACACACACACACATGCTGCCGGTTATTTTGAGCCTCCGCTAACATCACCTCCACTTTAATGGGTTTACAAATATTCATTTATCCCGGCATTTACCTATTCACTGCGTTTGAGCGCGCAGATAAAAGGCTGTGGATGTCTGAGGACGAGTGTGTGATGGAGGCGAGAGTGAGACGCAGATGCAGACAGGATGAGGAGAGGTGTGTAGATTTCCTCTCTCCTTCCTCCGTTTGAGAGGTGTTTGTCTCCGAGTGTGAAGCGCTCGTCTTTTGACTGTGGAGGCTGTGTCCTGAGCACAGAGGATTGTGGGATAGGCCACATCATGTCTTCATGTGTTTAAAGAGGCGTGTTTTATTGCTCAGAAGTGTCTCTTTCAGAGCTCTGCAGTGTAAGGCCACTCGGGATTCAATACTAGCAGACTGCATACTATTTAAAAGATGATATAGTATACAACAATACAATTTTCAAGATGTCATGTCACATGACCTCACTGCGTAGTATTTTAATCTATTATTATATATTACACTATACAATCATGTACACAGATTACTATTAAATGTACGTTCTTAAAGGGATAGTTCACCCAAGATTTGCCATCATTTACTCAACATCATGTCATTACACACCTGTATGAATTACTTTCTTAACATAAAAGAAGATATTTTGAGAAATTCAATACATTTTTGTCCATACAGAAGATATCCCATATATTACACATGGGGTTCAGGTCAGGCATGTTGGCTGGTCAATCAAGCACATTAATATCGTGGTCAGCAAACCAATAGGAAGTGGTTTTGTCACTGTGGGCAGGTGCTAAAGTCCTGCTGGAAAATGAAATCAGCATCTCCATAAAGCTTGACAGCAGATGGAAACATAAAGGTCTCCAAAACCTCCTGGTAGATGGCTGCATTGACCGGCAACACCGGCAGACGTCACGCACCCAAATCATCTCTGACTTCAGAAACTTCACACTGGACTTTGGATTCTGTGCCTCTCCAGTCTTCCTCCAGACTACAGACCTTGCTTTACAATGAAATGCAAAATGTACTTTCTTCTGAAAAAAGGACTTTGGATCACTGAGCAACAGTCCAGTTCTTTTTCTCCTTAGCAGGTGAGATTCTTCTGATGTTGTTTCCGTTTTAGAAGTGGCTCGGTCACTCTTTTCCTGAAGACGTCTGAGTGTGTAACTCTTGATGTACTCACTCCAGCTTCAGTCCACTTCATTTTGTAACTCTCCCAATTGTTTGAATCTGCTTTGCTTTACAGTATTCTCAAGCTTGCGGTCTTCCCGGTTGCTCGTGCGCCTTTTCCTAGCCAATTTCTTCCTTCCAGTCAACTTTGCATTTAATATGCTTTGATACAGCACTCTGTGAACAGCCAGCCCTTACAGACATTCTGTGACTTAATAATAAAAATATGTAAGACTCTTTTGCTCATCAAGGCTGCATTTGTTTGATCAAAAATACAATGCAATACATATATTTTAATATGTAATTTATTTCTGTGATGCGAAGCTGAATTTTCAGCAGCCATATTGAGACGCCTGAGAAGTGTTTTAAACAGTATGCAGTGTTCAGTCGGCTAGTATTCCATTCTGAGGGTGATGATGAAATGTTCACACTGCTCTGGAATGCCATCACACACACACACACACACACACACACACACACACACACTCGCTCAGCACTGAGTAATGAGGCAGTGATGAGCGTGTCCCGCAGTGCAGGGGTCAGAGGTCAGAGAACTGTCTCAGCTGCTGCCGAGGAGCAGTGATGACACAGCAGTGTGTGTGTGTGTGTGTGTGTGTGTGTGTGTGGTGAACTACTCCACCTTTACGCACACACCGTTATTTCCCAAAACACACACACACACACACACACACGTGTCAGAGCTCTGCAGGAGGAAACTGATGCATGCATGTGTCCTCCAGCCATTAATTATCAGAACACAGAACAGCACACCTGTACACAAACACACACACACACACACACCTGTACATGCATGCTGATGCTGAAACACACACACACGCACACACACACACACACACACACACACACACACACACATATATATATATATATATATATGACTTCATGTGTCTGTCAGTCTGTAACACACCACAATGGATGAACACGACTGTTAATGCATAATTTAAGGTTGCCAATACACATATGCAGCTATTATATTATATTATACTTCATGTATTTATTTATTTATTTTTGGAGATTACAGAATGTACAGTTCTAGGTGGACCGTCCCTTTAATTGGGATGTTAATCGCTCTTTCTTTGATCGTGTATTCACCATGAAAGAAGATATGAGCTACTCAGCTTCAGCATCCGGTGTGCTTTGTTTTGGGTGAGGTGTGGAGCGGTGATCCTGTGTGCTGTTCTGAACAGACACAGATCATGTGATGTAAGTAAGAAACACTCTTTAAACTGGATGCTGATGAGGGTGCGGTGGTTTCTCCCGCGGTGCTGCTGTCTGCACTCATTAGTTTCAGGTTTGATCTCTCTCGGTCGCTGGGAAGGAGCGATGTCTGATGTTCTCTGGGTTTGGCTGGAGTTTAACGGCGGGGTGGGCCTCGTCTACGGTGGCCCGCTGTGGCCAAATCTCATGGGCATCTGAGGGCCGCGGGTCCGAGGGGAACGGGCCCCCCGTGGGTCCACCAGACCTGCAGACCGCGGGCCATTTAGCATGGACCGACCCGAGGAGATGGATGCTCGCGGGGGTCCTCATTCATCTGCTTCAGGCCTCCTGCTCTTTTTATCCTCCCTGCTTCCCTCTGCACTCCTTCTTTCACACACCAACATCCATCTCACGGCTGTGCTTCTCGGTCTCCTTCTTTATACGTTTTATTGCTCAGAGGTTGCTCTCTCATTTATTATTCCACTTACTGAAGTATGTTTGTTAAAAAAATCATTAGGAGAATTAAAACAGACTCCAATGAGTCACTAGCTGTCATCCGGTAAGAATCTACAGCTTTAAAACTTAGCTCATATGTCAATTCTGACCACAAAACCAATCATAAGGGTCATTTTATTGTATTTTTTTTTATCAAGATTTGACCATCATCTGAAAGCTGAATAAATCATGTTTCACACACCACATCATGTATGGTTTGTTACGATCACACAATATTTGTCCGAGATACAGTTATTTGAAAATCTGGAATCTGAGGATGTCAAAAATAAATTAAAATATTGAGAAAATCATCTTTAAAGTGTCCAAATGATGTTCTTAGCAATGCATATTACTAATCAAAAAATAAGTGTTGATATATTTACGGTAGGACATTTGCTAAATATCTTCATGGAACATGATCTTTACATATAATTAAAGAAAAATGCATATCGTTGCCCCATACAGTGTATTTTTGGCTATTGCTACTAATATAACTGTGCTATGCTCCAGAGTCACAGATCATCTGATGAGAAATGAAGGAGTTCGTTTTATTGGGGAGAGTTACTTTTAAAATCAATGCATTACAATATTGCATTGCTCCCTACAAAAGTAACTAATTACGTCACTTAGTTATGAACTTTGATATCTTTGCAAATATGAACTTAGTGTGAGACATCGCCGAGATTTTTCTCATGGCTCTTAATTGCAGTTTTTATCTCTTTTTAATCTCATTGCATTCTACAAGAAGCATTCGAGACATTAGAGAGATCTAATTAGTCTTTAATTTTTTTCCAATAAGGATATTTTGTCTATGCATAATTAATTTTGTCTGTGCATAATTAGATTTTTATTTTTGGTTGCAAACTTTGTTTGCATGAGTTCAGTGCGAATCATCGTCAAGACCTCTTGTAAAACATGAGATTACTAGAGTCTCTTTTTCACCTCGTTGCATTCTTAGAGAAGCCTTTGAAGCCACTTTCTCTTCTTTTGTCTTGTATTTTTGTTTGTTGCACTTTTCCAATTACGTTAATGTCTTGTGGGTTTCTCGCAATCATCATTTGGTGGCCAGGCAAGCATGTGCCTGCTGTTATTAATGCGGCCCGGTAATCCTTCACGGGCGTCTTCAGGTGTGTGTCATTTATCTTTGTTAATATTTCCTCTGGATGCCAGCTGGGTACCCGTGCCAGCCGGCTCCCAAACTGGGCATGAGACTCGGCATGCGGATCGCGCCGGGCCGGCTCTCTTCCTCCGTAGTTGCGAGGCAACGGCGCTTGGGAGAAAATGTCCATCCCGCTGAAAATGAGACACTTTTGTTTTAGCGTCCCCCCGTCCTGGAAAAAAACCCTCTTTAACTGTGAGAGGGGCGACTTATTTAAGACAAGGACTCTTTTGTTTTAGCCTGTGAAAGGCGGCAGACCCCGCTCTCCTCCGCGGGGAAGCCTGCGACCAGGGGCCGCCGCGTAATTGGCCTATTTAGCTTGTTTTGCATGTGAATGCGGCGCTAGTCAAGCATCGCTAAGTCTGTTGTGAGAGCTGCCGTCATTTGAATTCAGCTCAGCGCAAACATTCTCCCTACTTTATCACTTCCTCTAATGAGCCCGGCCCGGGACGTTACCCCCCGAGTGTCCCTAAAAAGTTTGGGAGGAAGTTTATGTTACGTCTTGCGCCCGGGGCTCGCGCTCTTTCCCGGATCGGACTTCCGAACATCCTCTGTCCTTTCAGATAGCTTTCTTTTGGAAGGAGCGAGCGAGCTCTCGTTAGCTGGGCTTGATTAGCAGAAGTGTTCGGTGAGGACAGGGGAATGATGGGAAGAGTCTGTGCTGTGGAGCTTCGCTGGGTCACACACACTCGCAGGGATGCTGGATTGATGGATGATCTTCCTCAATTTACATATTTGGAAAAGCTTGGCTCTTATTATGAAGGTTATTTTTTTTTTTTAATTGTTTCCACTTTTATAATCACATTTAAAGGCATTTTGTTTACCTGTTTTTTTTTTATATTGTGTACTTTAATGCAACATTGCATAACTTTTTTTATGATATTCCAAGCACGTGCTTGTATACTTGATATTTCTGTCATTATTTTTTATGTAATTATACAGGTCAAATTTGTTTTTCAAATGTCATAAGTTTTATAATCCTAATTAAAGGTTGTTGTTGTTGTTTTTTACTTTTTTCTAAATATTGTGAGCTTTAATGCAACATTGCATCACTTTTCAAGACATTTCAAGCATCTGTATATTTATGAAGGTCAAATGGTATTTTAAATATCACCATTTTTATAATCCTAATTAAAGGCCTTTATTTGAATTTTGCAAATGTTGTATGCTTTACTGCAATTTTGCATCACTTTTTACATGCAATTATGACTAATAACAAAGATCAAATTGTCTTTTAAATGTCAGAATATAATTGCAATTAAAGGCATTTGTACTTTGTTAAATACTGTGTGCTTTAACTCAACATCGCAGTGCTTTCTAGCACAACTTTGACATCTCAAGCATCTGTTTGTATATTTATGTCTTTTTGTTTTGTTTTTTGATGGAGCTATGAAGGTCAAATTGTCTTTTAAACATCACAGTTTTTATATTTTAAATTGAAAGGCCTTTATTTAAATTTTTCTGAAATATTGTTTGCTTTAATGCAACATTACATCACTTTCTTAGCAAAAAATAAATAATGAAATTTGAAGCATCTTTATTTGTAATTCAATTTAAATTAATATATTTTTTAAATATATATATATATATATATATATATATATATATATATATATATATATATATATATATATATATATATATATATAAACATTCCAACTTTTATTTTAATTAATATTTAATTTTTTTGCAAGAAACTGAGATTTCAAGCACCTGTTTGTGAATATCTGCCATTTGTTGATCAAACTGTGGCTTCAATCATGAAGGTCAAATATTTAATATTTTTAAATATCACAACTTTAAAATTCCTAATTAAATACTTTTTTATTTTTAGAAAAAAACAACAACAACTACTGTGTGCTTTAATAGAGCATTGCATCATTATAGCACAAACTATGCCATTTCAAGCATCTGTTTGTATATTTCCGTCATTTTTTGATGAAATCATCAGCTCATCACAGACACTGTATTATGTTTCACAGATGATGAAAGGAAAACACTGTGGCACAGCAAATGCATTTATTTATTTTCAGATTTTTTATTAGTCTAGCTTCTGAATTTCAATGCATTCTAAACCAGTTTTTTATTTAATATCTGTGTCTTTGACAAACACTGCAGTCGTCGTCTTGAGAATAAAGCACGTCTCTCTGCTTGTGTTTCACTTCAGGAATGTGTTCTTGTGTGTTTTAACCTAACGGAGTGTCTCTGATGTGTGTGTCCTCTTGTGTTCGTGTCCAGTCGGGGCTCATGGGAGGCGAGGTGGGGATGGTCAGTCCGGAGACGGTGTCTCCCACCAAACTGGGCTCACAGTATTACCAGCATTATGCAGGAAACCCGCGCCGACGAGCCCTTCACAGCGACGCCATGGGTGAGCCTTCATCATCATCATCATCATCAGCCGCTGTAGTCACTCTAAAAAAGCTGCTTTATTCTGAAAGTCCTTGCATTTGTTTCATCATGTCAGGATCTTCAAGAACACACTTTCTTTTGTTCTCTTTTTTAATCTCTTCTGTCAAAAAGAGCTTGCAGTGATTATCGATTTTCTCTCTTTTTGTGCACTCAAAGACGTGTGTTTGTGTTCCTAACAATGCATCGACCCTCGGGCCTTGAGGTGCCAACCTTCAATAGGTGTCAACCTTCAGGGCAAATCACACACGCTTGTATTTCTGTCAAGAACACACACACACCGTCTCCGTCTGTCACTCACTAAACTGTGTCTCGTTGCATTTCAGTGCAACTCCAGCTAAATATCTCGTCTGTCTTTGTTTTTCTTTCTAGAAGTCCAGACGAAGAAGGTTCGGAAAGTTCCCCCCGGGTTGCCCTCATCAGTAAGTCAGTGTTTTTCACCTGAAGCGCTTCTGTCCGTCGCACAAAGCATGTTAAAGGCTTTGACTCTGCAGTCAAAAGGCCGCACAATAGTGTGTGAGTGTGTATTGTGTGAGGCTCGGTTAATGACGCTGGGATGTGTGTGTGTCGGAGCAGACGCCTCGCAGGACGTCCGGACAGTGTTGTGCTGTGCTTCTTTAAGAGACGGGACAGAAGGAGTCCTGATGGGACGCTTCGGTCTCGGGGAAGGTGATCGCGGATGATTCCCGCACAAGTCCGGTGTGTGTCGTTTCTGACTCGGGAAACACTTTGAGTGTCATGTGACTCATTAATGCCACATACACACCGACACACACCTGTGTTTGAGATGCTTTGGGTGTTCGGATAGGTGTGTGTGTGTGTGTGTGTGTGCGTGTGTGTGTGTGTGTGTTGAAGGAAACCAGCTTTCAGTGTCGTACTGCTTGAAAGACTTCATGATGACTTTTAGACACCAGTTCATTTTGTGTTTAATATCAAGAATAGTTTTTTTTCTTATAATGATGTATTATTTAATTTAATTATTTACAAATATTTTTATTATTATTAAATATATTAAATTGTAATTTTGCAAATACTAAGTTTGTTATATTAATGTTTATTATTTACATAAATTATAATTAAAAGTAAATAATAGCTGTTCTTATTATTTACAATTAGTTATTATTATTAATTTAAATAATAAATAATTAGTATATGATCATGACAATATTATAACCTTGTGTTAGATTATATCTGGTGGTAGAATTGTATTTAGGGAGATTAATAATTTGAAGATGACAAACATTTTCATTTATCTGCACACATTATTAATGTAGAACCTTTTATTAAATTAATTTAGATATCCGTTCCCTTTATTTGTAAAATGCGCAAAAAAAAAAAAAATTCTAAAAATGATTTGGCACAAATATAAACATTTAATATTTCTACTTTAAATTTCCCAAATGATATGTGTGTGTTATAATAATTAAGATTCTTGCTGTGCAGTTTTCAGATGTCAGTGAATGTGGTGTTTTTGGTTTCATGCACGATAACAGAAATAGTTCTGAAGGATCTTTCTTTCATGCGTGTGTGCTGAGTGAAAGCAATGCACGGGATCTTTGTTCACGCTGAGCAGACGGCTGTTGAGTTGCATTCGTTGGGTTTGTGCTTCATTATGTGCTTCTCAGTTTGTCCGATTCGTTCTGTCGCTCAGCTTGTTCAGTAAAAGACCAGAAGCTTTAGAGTAAAAATAAGCATGCTGAAGAAAAAAACAAAAAATGCATGATTTCTGTGGATTAATATCACAGCTGTTTCTGATTTCACTAAATCAGATGTGGAAGAACTGCGAACAAATGGTGGTTTTGCTGCATAAATCATTGATTAATTGATTTTATGATGCTGTTTTGTATAATGCATGCACTGAACATTCTTAGCTGAATGTTTTGCACGGGAAAGATTATGTTTTGCATGATTTTCCCATGATCTGATTGTGTTTGTCACTGTGTTGCATCCACTCAGATGTTACTATATCAGAAGGTTCTCCTGTTTCTGCTCTCTGTGCTCACATCAGATTGTTTAAAGTATACAGTGTTAATTAAATTAAGTTTGGTCTAGCAGGATGCTCAGTCGGGACATGATCTCTTCAATTCCTGAGCTTTTCCTCCCCCTTCAGGTCACAAGTGGCACTGCGGCGTGAGTTCAGGGCCCGTCCGACTCATGCTCCTTCAGCTTTTGCTGCTTAATTCACTGTAGCTTTCTTTCAATATCAAGTCTGATTTTATAATGCATTTTTCGGCGTGATGTGCATGGCTCTGAATAATCCCGTGTGTGTTGATTTGCGCTGGACGGAGTGTTGCACTGGAGTGTTATGGACGGATGCTGGAGTGTTTGTGTTGATGTGAAGATGAATCGTCCGTCTGCGTGTTTTAATAAGCCGAAACAGTGCAGGTTTATGGCACACTTTAGTGTTTTTTTAATTGTGCTCTTGTGGTTTCTGCTGCCATGTGAGAGCATATGCCCCACAATGACATCTACAGACAATAGAGCCGTATGAGACCAGCGTGTGTGTGTGTGTGTGTGTGTGTGTGTGAACTTCATTCGCATGCTGTGAGTTTGTTGATGTATTGTTTTAAATGAACATGTTACACACACTACCCTGTCATGTTCACTATAACATTATCAAAAACTGAATTCGTAAATTAATTGATATTATGTCATATTTCTTTACTGTATGCAAGATGAGAAATCTTAAATCTGTGCATTAGCTTCAATATTTTAACTTCATTGTAAAGCAAGTGTAATTTGAGTCATTTTCCCTTCTAATAATCTACTACTAATGTACATAAATATTTATTCTAATCTAAATTTATTGACACATATGAAAGGGTGAATCTGATACATAACACATTTTTCTGAATAAAATATATTTAAAATGTGACATTTTCATATAAATAAGTATTTTGCATTATGAAAACAATGGCTTTTTATTTTTATTATTAAATTATTTTCATAAACATTACATGTTTTCCTTTTCAGGAATTAATTATTTCCTTTTCCTTTTTTAGAATATGATTATTTTCGGTCAAAATTCTAATTTTCTCAAATTCTCAACTTTTTTTTCACATTTAAATTAATAAATATGAAATATTTCTTGTATGAACTATATGAAAATATATAAAAATATATTTTAATTAAATACTACCATGATCTATAAATGCATTACTATAAAAATATTATTTAAATATGCTAATATGTAGTTTCAGTAATGAGAATTTAAGGTGAAAATGTGCTTAATTGTTACAATGCAACAACAACGAAAATAGTAATCTGAGAAATTATTATATTTTATTATCACTAGTAGAAATTTTGCATGAGGAAAATAAAATGCTTATTTTTTTATATGCTATAGAAATTCTCTACTTTCTCTTTGTATTTTTTTTTTCTATTTTTTTTTTTTTCAGGTGAAATATAGATAGATCCTAAATATAGGATATGTTCTTGACAGGTTTTGCGAGATTCACCGTAAGATGGTAATTGAAAATATCAGATTTCATGTGATTTTAGCCGCTCATGTCGGAAAATACAGAGGAATTTGTGTCTTTAGTTTCACTGGACGTCAGCAAACACACAAAAAACCCCAACATCAGCCGCACAACACAAGTGAAGCTGGTCTCTGTTGAGTGATGGGGGGGGGGGGGGGGGGTTCAGGTGGGTCTCCATGGCGACGGGTTGAGTGACAGGTAGCGGACGGAGCAGCGTGCAGACGGAGGTAAGACTTTGGCCGCGGCCCAAAACTCAGCGAAAGAAAGAAACAGCCTCCCACACCAGCTGTCGACAGCGTTTTTGTTGGAACCAGAGTGTGAGAACCCAGTTTAAAGCTGAGCGAGTGTGTGTGTGTGTGTGTGAACCCTGCAGAACCTTGCCGGTTTGGACTACATCTTAATGAACATGTGCTTGATTTCCTGTGCGAGACTTGTGAAATATTAGCGAACAATCGAGTGTCATTTGCTAGTTTCCTGCAGCTATGTTCCACTGACACAGATGAAGTCTATTTCATGATCATAAAGAATTTAAACAGGGAGAATTACTAATTTCAGAACGATCTCGTAACTTTAATTAGTGTTTGAGACTCGTAAAGGAATAATTCAGACAAAAAAATAATAATTAACATTCTGTCATCATTTACAAACCTTTGGGACCTTCTTTCTTCTGTAGAACACAAAAGGAGATATTTATCAGAATGTAAACGCTGCTCTTTTCCATATTGTGAAGATGGATGTGAAACGAGGCGTATGAGCTTCAAAAATGTCCAAAAGCGCCATAAAATCGTAATCCATTTGATTTATGATTTTCTTCTATGCATCACAAAAAACGATATTTTGGAGAATGTGCATGCTGCTCTTTTCCATATGTGATGGAATTACAACTATCACAATAACCGGTTCTTTTTTCGACTCATGCACTATATTGCAAGTCCGTTCTTCAGACAAAATCATCATACGACTTCTGAAAAGTAAATGTATTATATTTTATAATGTATATATATAGTGCATGACTTAATTTCATGAGGCTCTTTTGTCATTTTAAATCTCTGATGCCTCCATTCATATGCAATTTCATTAAATGGAAAAGAACAGCGCTGACATTCTACTAAATGTCTACTTTCGTGCTCCACGGATGAAAGAAACTCATACAGTTTCTGGTCAACATTAAGAGTGAATAAATGATGACAGAATGATCATTTTCAGGTGAACGAGATATTTTTGTGAGTTTCAGTGCCATTGCATTGGGTTTTCAGACTCCGAAATGTTAAGGAAATGGTTGTGTAAATGTGTAAATAAACTGATTCACCTGTCAGCCCGTCCAGGAAAGAGAAGCAGAGAGAATACAGCAGTAAATGATCTCACGGTGGGTTTTTTAGTTATTTTTTTAACGAGTGGAAAGAAATAACAGAAACAGCTGCGTGTGTCTGGCTGCGGCCCAGCGGAGAAAAATCCTCCGTATGAAATAAACGGTCAGATTTCATTCAGTCCTGCCAAAAAACCACGTCCCCACATCCCTCCGTTTGCTGAGGAAAAAGGCCAGCACCGTGTTTCTGAAAGGTTTCTGTGTCGTCTTTAATAAGAGATTTGTTTTTCGAGGCGCAGTGATTTTAACGGCAGTCACAGACAGCTGGATTTCTTCTCTTGAGATATTTAAGAGAGAAAAATATTCACCGTAACACGACAGCACACCTGCTGACAGAGAGACGCTCACAGCCTTTGCTTTCTTAAAATGTTCGCAGATTTGCAAGATATCACATATCAAGTTTGCATTTGCAAAAGTCAGAGAACATGTTTTAGTTGCGTGCATATCCTATATTTTTAGTTGCATGATTAAAATGATTATTTTTTGCATTGATATATATATATTTTCTAAATGACTTGCTTGTTCTATTCTAGTTTTTACTTGCATTTATATTTTAATGTATTTTATTTGCATGAAGTTTTATTTGAACTTCTATGAATATTATGTATTTTTCTTGACATGCATTGCATTGCATTGCATTGACATTCTTATATTTTTAAATGCACGAATATTCTGATGTTTTTCTACTTGCATGATTTTTTCATTTTTTACTTGCATTAATATTATAAGATTTTTTTTTTTCATGAGTATTATTTCCTTTTTTTGCATACATATGTATATTAGATATATATTAGATATATTCCAATATCTCTGATGCAGCTATAAACTCATTTTTTGTTCATAAGATGTCTTCTGATCTCAATATGAAATTTATGTCATGCACATTCATTTTGTGCAATTATTGCCTCATTTCTATCTATTTTTATTCCTCGTCAGAAATGAGAGAACACTGTAACTAAAATCTCCATTCCTTCTCCTGAGCTTTGAAAGAGAAACCTCTGAGCAATAACGTTTTCCTCTGTCTGTCATCAAATTCTTTCCACATTCTCGTCCTCAGTTTTTCCTCATCCCTCCATCCTCTCCTCCAGCACAGCATCTGTTTCTCTCTTCACCTCCGCGGACGCCATTTCATGCCGAAGTCTTGCGCGGCGCTCGATGGTTCGGCCCTGTTTGTTTGCGCCGTTTACAGAGAACTTTTGTTTGGTGCCATCGACTCAGATAAAGCCCGTCTCTCTCTCTCTCTCTCTCTCTCTCAGACGTTCCCAACATTCCTGTCAGGAAATATTTGGCTGGAAACAGCAGAAAGCATAAAACTGCACATCCGTGAGAGCAGATGCATTCGTGTTTTGCAGATATTTCTGATCAAGTTCACAGGATTGTGTTATGTATAATGATAATATTTGATTCTGAGAAGTTTTACGGATGTATTTCTTTAAAATCTGATTCTTATTTTGTGTTTACAGGTGTGTGTTTATGTCTATTTTATAATCATAAATCATTCAACTGGATTTTTATATAGTTTTATAATCATTTTTCTAATATGTCTTTCACAGTGGATGTGAGTGGAGGCATTCATGCTTCAAAAATTAGAAAAAGGTGCCATAAACTCAATCCATATTAATGCAAAAGCATGCATGCAAATACAATATGATATGAGTGTGTGTGTGTGTGTGTGTGTGTGTTGAAGCTCAGATGAGATCCAGGAGAGAATTATATGAACCAGGTCCAGTGTACTGTGTGTTTTCCATTGAGCAATGCACAGAGGAAATGAAGTCAGTTTCCTGTGTGTGTGTGTGTGTGTGTGTGTGATCTCAGCTCCAGCTTCAGAACCGATGTGGAATGCTCTCCGCACATCTCTGCCAAATCACTGTCCGTCTCTGCACATTTATTTCTATGTGGAACAGAATTAGGGTTGATATCGCTCAGAAATGTCATGATTGATTTCTAGGTGATGATGTGCCTGTTAATTGCCTGAAAACACCGTTTTTAAAACATCAATCCATTTTTGGACAAATTTATCCATGTTAAAGTGTGTTTTATTACCCAGTGGGTTTGGATTTAGCAGGAACAGATGAGCGTGCATGTGTGTGTGTATTGCACAGATGAAATGCATTTTGTGTTTTGCATTGTATTTGATCTCATCTGCTGTTTTCTGTTATTAAGAGATATACTTTTATAGTAATATTCTGGCTTAAATATAACTTACAACATGGCAACACAAATGAAGAATATATACATATTTTTTATTCCATGAATAGTTTTTTTTTCTTGCATTATTATTCGGATATTTTTATTTGCATGAATATAGTAATATTTTTTTGCTTGCATCAATATTTGTATATTTCTATTTGCATGAATACAGTAATATTCTTTACTTGCATAAATATCACTGATACATCTCTGATGCAGCTGTAAACTTGTGTTTTGTTTGGAAGATCTATTCTATCTGTATTCTCCGTCTCAGAGCAGACATGTAATGTATTTAGTCTTGTTTTTGCCCTATTTTATTTGTCTGGGGCACAGAGCTGCAGAGGAGGACACTGCCCCAGGTGTCCCAGCATGCACTGGGGGAGAGCGGGTCCAAATCTGCTGACGGCCGCAGCTGTAGAGAGAGAAACAGTTCATATTAGCTAAACCCCAAACGCATGAGCACCATCTCCCCTCATGACTGGAGCTGCATCAGCTAATGAATGCTGGGAAACCGAAACACTGTTTATGTAAAGCGACCTCACAGACCTCATGCTATTGTTCAGATGATGCTCTTTTGGAGCTCAGGAGACTTCATTTAAAGTATCAGCTTTGCCTCCAATTTTGTACCTGTAATTCCTCAGGAGACATTCCCAAATGAGTCAGGAGTTCACAGTTTTTGCTTATGATTTAAACTTTTCTTCTCATAATTGAATTTTTATCTAAATCTTAATTTTGACTTTGTATCTCATTATGACTTTTATATCAAATTGATCACTTACTATCTCATAATTTTGACTGGTGTCGTAATTTTGACTTTCTCATAGTTATGACTTATCTCATAATTGTGACATTAGTATCTCATAATTTTGACTTGTGTCGTACTTTTGACTTTCTTATAGTTATGATTTATCTCATAATTGTGACATTACTATCTCATAATTTTGACTTCTGTCGTACTTTTGACTTTCTTATAATTATGATTTATCTCATAATTGTGACATTACTATCTCATAATTTTGACTGGTGTCGTAATTTTGACTTTCTTATAGTTATGATTTATCTCATAATTGTGACATTACTATCTCATAATTTTGACTTGTGTCGTACTTTTGACTTTCTTATAGTTATGATTTATCTCATAATTGTGACATTAGTATCTCATAATTTTGACTTGGGTTGTAATTTTGACTTTCTCATAGTTATGATTTATCTCATAATTGTGACATTAGTATCTCATAATTTTGACTTGTGTCGTACTTTTGACTTTCTTATAGTTATGATTTATCTCATAATTGTGACATTACTATCTCATAATTTTGACTGGTGTCGTAATTTTGACTTTCTTATAGTTATGATTTATCTCATAATTGTGACATTAGTATCTCATAATTTTGACTTGTGTCGTACTTTTGACTTTCTTATAGTTATGATTTATCTCATAATTGTGACATTACTATCTCATAATTTTGACTTGTGTCGTACTTTTGACTTTCTTATAGTTATGATTTATCTCATAATTGTGACATTACTATCTCATAATTTTGACTGGTGTCGTACTTTTGACTTTCTTATAGTTATGATTTATCTCATAATTGTGACCTTACTATCTCATAATTTTGACTTGTGTCGTACTTTTGACTTTCTTATAGTTATGATTTATCTCATAATTGTGACATTAGTATCTCATAATTTTGACTGGTGTCGTAATTTTGACTTTCTTATAGTTATGATTTATCTCATAATTGTGACCTTACTATCTCATAATTTTGACTTGTGTCGTACTTTTGACTTTCTTATAGTTATGATTTATCTCATAATTGTGACATTAGTATCTCATAATTTTGACTTGTGTCGTACTTTTGACTTTCTTATAGTTATGATTTATCTCATAATTGTGACATTACTATCTCATAATTTTGAATTGTGTCGTACTTTTGACTTTCTTATAGTTATGATTTATCTCATAATTGTGACATTACTATCTCATAATTTTGACTGGTGTCGTACTTTTGACTTTCTTATAGTTATGATTTATCTCATAATTGTGACATTACTATCTCATAATTTTGACTGGTGTCGTAATTTTGACTTTCTTATAGTTATGATTTATCTCATAATTGTGACATTAGTATCTCATAATTTTGAATTGTGTCGTACTTTTGACTTTCTTATAGTTATGATTTATCTCATAATTGTGACATTACTATCTCATAATTTTGACTTGTGTCGTACTTTTGACTTTCTTATAGTTATGATTTATCTCATAATTGTGACATTAGTATCTCATAATTTTGAATTGTGTCGTACTTTTGACTTTCTTATAGTTATGATTTATCTCATAATTGTGACATTACTATCTCATAATTTTGACTTGTGTCGTACTTTTGACTTTCTTATAGTTATGATTTATCTCATAATTGTGACATTACTATCTCATAATTTTGACTGGTGTCGTAATTTTGACTTTCTTATAGTTATGATTTATCTCATAATTGTGACATTACTATCTCATAATTTTGAATTGGGTTGTAATTTTGACTTTCTTATAGTTATGACTTATCTCATAATTGTGACATTAGTATCTCATAATTTTGACTTGTGTCGTAATTTTGACTTTCTTATAGTTATGATTTATCTCATAATTGTGACATTACTATCTCATAATTTTGACTTGTGTTGTAATTTTGACTTTCTTATAGTTATGATTTATCTCGTAATTGTGACATTAGTATCTCATAATTTACACTTTTTTTATCTAATTATCATCACTTAGTATCTCATAATTTGGACATATGTCATGACTTAGACTTTCCATACTTCTTATCTCATAAATTCGGACATTTTCCCCATAATTATGATTAGTGTATACATAATTATTATGATGTGTCTTTTGACTTTTTTTATCTCATTATTATGATTTACTGAACCATTATTTTTCCATATGTGGTGAAAATGGGCTTCCATACCGATTCAGTTTCCAATTTTTTCTTAACTTAACCTCTTTGCTGTTTATGAGAAACGACTGAGACAAGAGATCTGGTTGGTGATTTTTCTCTGGTTTGTTTGGAGTATGTGAAGCGGCTCATAATGAGCTTGAACTGTAACAGCAGAGAGAGAGAGAGAGAGAGAGAGAGAGAGAGCTCTGTGTAACAGGAAGGACACATGGCTGCTGGCGAGCACCAGAGCAGCACCAATCAAAGTGTGTCGTTTGGTGTTACTCTGAATGCATTCCCCCCACGTACAGCGAGCCAAGAGCCAAAAGAGGCCTGCTTCACCACGACCCAGCATCCCCGGCTCCTGCTGGCACGGGTTCAGAGGAGCCGCTCGTGGGGGAAGGTCTGTGAACGAAACGCTCGTCTGCTGAAGCCTTTCATTTAGTCACTCCAGCTTCTGTCTGCTTTGACTATATCGTTTATATATCAAATATATGAGTCCGATAAGATCTGTCCTATTCTTAAAAACAGAAAAATCACTAATAGCCTATGAAACCTGAGTCTGTATGTATGGAAGCCCATTTTCACAAAATACGAATTTGCATTATTTTGCATTATCAACATACGAATTTGCATTATTACGAACTTACTTATTACAATAAATCAAATGATTTAATAATGATAAAATTATAGTCATAATTATGACACAATCTGAAATTATTTATTACTAGGTTATATTTATGAGATAAAAATGCATGTCAGAATCGTGACATACAGTACAAGTCAAAATGAATATTAAAAAGTCATAATTATCACAAAAGTCATAATTATGAGATACTAAATAATTTATATGAGATAATTAATACAGTCAAGATCATGACATACTGTAAGTCAAATAATGATCAAAAGTAATAATAAAAAAATGACATAAAATGTCAAAATATGAGATACTAAGACATAATTATGAGATAAAATTAAATTAATGATTATGATAAAACGGGTCTGACATATATATTTTTTTAAATTATGAGATACTAAATAATAATTTAGAAAAAAATACATATTTATAAAAAAGTCAAGTCATAATCATGACGTACTAAGTTAAATTACGCTGAAATATAAAGAATATGGTTCTTAAAAATCATATCTTAAAAAAGTCAAAAGTATGAGATAGACAATAATGCAAGTCAAATAATTTGAATTATGACACCAAAGTCAAAATTATGAGATACTAAATTATTATTATGATTAAAAAAACGTAAAAAAAAAAAAAAAACTAGGGATAAAATAAAACTGACAGAAAGTCAAAAATCATGAAATAAAAAGTACAAAATGTCACGACAATAATTTACGAGATAAAGTCAAATGTGACATTATTCAAAAGTATGAGATAAAAAGATCAAAGTTATGACATACTAAGTTTGTTTATGTCTCATTGTTAAACTGTTAAACGTGTATCAGTCATCCGCTGCTTCTACTAACTGTGTGTTTGTGTTTCTGCTTGCATCCCATAATGCATTGCACATGCCGTGGCTGATGTCAGGCAGGTAGCAGATGTTAGCGGCCCTTTAACCAGATCCAGAGTCTGAGAAAGAGTGTGTGTGACGCTGTGATGCCCCGAGGCTGTGAACGGACTTACACAACACAGATATCTCATTAAACAGAGCCACGTTCAGAACATCATTTAGACGTTTGCCTTCATAAACACAAAATAATACAAACGCACAGTGGATTTCAGAAGCAACAGGCGTTTAAAAGGAGGAACTTCAAGTTGAACAAAGTTTCTTTCTCCCGTTTTTGTGCGTTTTTTTTTTATTATTTTCAAATGTTCTGTTTGTGCCGAAATCACAGAATCACCATAAGGGCTGCTTTGCATTTTTAATTTAGTAACTAACATATGAATACATTTGCATATTAATTAGTTGCAGATTAAATCATGCATACATAATTGCCTCCTTACTGTGTTTAATGTTTGCTAGGATCTGTAGTCGGAGCCGTCAGGAGATTGCGATTGGACGAAGCCCTCGGACGTGTTTGAGCGGCTGAAATGCCAACATTTGCTGAATATATTTGACGCTCGCAGATGAGATAAACTGGCTGTCTGTGACACTTGGGTTCATGGTTGTCAGACGGGTTCATTAGAGCAAATGAAGGTTTTGTTGAAGGAAACAATATGAGTGCCTCTCTCTTTCCAAACGTTGGTTTAGATTCTGCACTTTGTGTTTATCTTTGTGATTTTAATGAAGACGTCGCTCCTTGAAGATGTATCTCAGTGTAATGATCACCTTCTTCAGATATCGCTGCTGTTTTTCTTTCGGTGTGGACTAATTATTCGTTGGTAATTTGTTTACATTATGTGTGCAGTTTTTCCTGAAATTACACCTTCCCACGACTCTCAGTATCTGCAGTGATTGAGCTCATTAAATCACCAGCTCAAGAAGTTCGTTTCTATATTCACATACAGTACATTTTTCAGTCTGAGAAACAACAAAACAAGCCTGCCGTAACTTGAATTATATTTTTAGTTCCGGTTATTTCAGCATGAAGCACTTGGATTTGATTTACAATTTATTACAAATTTATTTAATTATTTTAGATACATTTATTTATTTTAATTAAATTTTACATTTGTATTTTAGATTTTTTTATTAGTATTTATGTATTTATTAAAAAAAATAATTATTTATTATTTATTTTATTATGGACTTATTTTAGATGTATTTATTTATTTTTATTAAATTTTACATTTGTAATTTAGATTTTTTTTTTATTAGTATTTATGTATTTTTTAAAAATTAATTATTTATTATTTATTTAATTATGGACTTATTTTAGATGTATTTATTTTAGATTTAGTTATTTTATGTATTTATACATTATATATGTATTTATAAAATTAGTTTATTTTAGATTTATTTATGTATTTTATTATTATTATTATTATTGTTAAGTTTAGATGCATTGCTTTTCTATTTTAGATGCATACATATTTTTTTTTTTTAAAGAGAAACAGGCATGTTCTGTCATTTTCTCGAGTTTTTAGCGTGTGTTTGTGTTTCTGAGCTGAATAAATCAGTGCTATGTCATGATGAAGGCTAACAGAAGTCTGAGCTCATCTTCATTGTGTGTTTGTGTGGCGTTTTGAGGGTTAAAGTGTTTTTGTGCACACATATGCTGTCGTGCTTTCTGTGAGACACCAAACCGGCCCTTAGAGCCGCAGTCGGGGCCCTTGAACTCCCCGAGAGAGAGAAAGAGATCCGAACGGTATCCTCCGAGATTGACAACTCATGCTTCTAATGAGCAAAAAATCCTCCGAGCATGAAATCGGAATGAAATGTGTGCTTATAATCCAAGTACTGTTTACTCTAATCCCACGGGATGGGAAAGTCAGCGCTGGGCGAGAGAGAGAGAGAGAGAGAGAGGCGACCCCCTCCAAAGCCCCTCCACAGCAAACAATAACAACAGCAACACTTACAGCAGCACAAAGGCCGGAGCAGACGAGCTGAGGACGAGGAACGGACGGGAGAGCGCTGCTGCTGAATTATTGAAGTTTATTCTGGGAATAGCAGCGGCTCTCGGCATATGCAAATGATTTAGTTTCATTTGGGATCTGATCCCGGCGGTTCAGCCGTTCTCCCATCAGATGCTGAAGCTGGCAGCGAGGCGTCATCACTTACTGTACACACACACACACACACACACACACACACACACAGAAACAGGAAAACTTTACTGGAAAAAGAAGGAACAATTTTTATTGCATCTGATGATCTTTTAAAACACAACAAACATACTTTACATATTGTTGTCCTCTCTTTGTACTTTGATGCTTAGTCTGTGTGTGTGTGTGTGTGTGTGTGTGTGTGTGTGTGTGTGTGTGTGTGTGTGTGTGTGTGGTCCATGGTCTCATCCTTATTAGTCAACTCTTCTGAGGTCTGTTAACGGTCAGAGCGTTTTATATAAATATATATGTGTGTGTGTGTATATATATATATATATATATATATATATATATATATAAATATTTAATTTGCAATAATTGATGTAAAAAGTATGCATTTTAGTTTATACTTATTTTTTTACTATATTATCTAAAACTAAATATAAAATAAATAAATATAATTTTTTATTAATCAAATAGGTATACACTTAAAATACATTTTTAATAAATATTTTTATATATATATATATATATATATATATATATATATATATATATATATATATATATATATATATATATATACATTTAATTATTTATTTTACATTTATTGTAGATTATTTTACATGCATTATTTATTTATTTATTTTACATTACTTAATTTTCAATATATTATGTAAAAATTATTTTTAAACAAAATTTGAGAGGGGGAGATTTGTTATTAATAACAAACAAGTCAAATAAAAGAATATGTTTGCTGATGTTTGTCTCTCTCTCTCTCTCTCTCTCTCTCTCTCTCTCTCTCTCTCTCTATCTGTATTTCTCTGTCTCTCTCTCTCTCTCTCTCTCTCTCTCTCTCTCTCTGTCTGTCTGGTGTGGTGCCAGCGTTGAGGACAGATGGTGGAGTTATTAGATGTGCACGTATGAATCCCTCCCTGCAACTCGCCTTTTAATCAAATTAAAGCAAGAGAGAAAGAGAGAGAGAGACAGACACACACAGAGTTTATTAATGGCGTTTGTGTTCTTCTCTATAATGGACTTCACTGTCACTTCACTGTCCCACAGGCTGTGTGTGTGTGTGTGTGTGTGTGTGTGTGTGTGTGTGTGTGTGTGTGTGTATAATGACATGGGTATGACACAGGTGAGGGTGACTTATGAGGACATAACCCATGTCCCCATTTTTCAAAACACTTATAAATCATACAGAATGAGTTTTTTTGAGAAAGTAAAAATGCACAAAGTTTCCTGTGAGGGTTAGGGTTAGGTGTAGGGTTGGTGAAGGGCCATAGAATATACAGTTTCTACAGAATAAAAACCATTACACCTATGGGATGAACACACTTTACACTAAAACAAACGTGTGTGTGTGAATTGTTTATTTTATTGACCCTTTGGGTTTATTTGTTTAGCACTTTTCACAATACAAACCATTGCAAAGCAGCTTTAGAAAATGTTATATTTATATTAAAATTTTTATTAGATATTTGTCATGTTTAAAGCAGAAACTAATTAATATCTTTTAATTAAAGATTTAACATTTATTTATATCTTGTGTTTGTTTTAGCTTTTTTATTTTATTTTACTATTTACTGATTTTGAATGTATGTACTATTTTGATTTTAAAATATTTATGTTTATATTTATATTTTATATATTTGTTTTAAACTTATAGAAGATTATTTTAGATGCATTATGTATTTCTTTTTAATGTATTTTGCTACATTTTTCAAAGACTGCTTAATATCTTTAGTCATTCTGCTTCTCAAGTGGTTTAACAATGTCTAGATATTTCCACTGCAAAATTCGGATTAAGAAAATATTTTTGTGCAGTAAATAGACATATGTGAGCAACAGGATCCTTGTAGTTCGATTGCAGCAGTAAAATGTTCGAAACACACACACACACACACACATTTTCAGTCCTTTTAGAGAAGCTCAGAGCCGGATCAGTTCCAGATTTGCCATGGATAGGAAAAAGTGTGTGTGTATCTGTGTGTATTTGAGTGAGACGTTGAGTTTAAAGTGAGAGAGAGAGAGTGAGGGGGAGGAGCTTCGGCTCCCACAGGCCACGCCCCCTCCCTGTCTCTCCTCCCTCTGGCAGACGTCAGGAATGCTTCTCGCTCGTTTGCATATTCAGCATGCTCAGGCCGGCCATATGGGAAAATGCAACTGCAGGAATTGTTGTGAAAAAGGGGGACTGCGAGTTTGAACACAAAGTTGTTTGAGAGCATCTGAACAGGATAAAACACACACACACACACACACACTAGAGGAACAGAAGCATGTATTGCGCGTACACCATCCCGGGGGTGAGCGGAGGATCATTCATGTACTACTATAATGGCAAAGCGGTGAGTACAGACGCATGCAGATGACATCTGATGGAGAGTCGACTGTCATTCACCTCTGATCTGTGTGTGTGTGTGTGTGTGTGTGTGTGATCCGCTTTGAACTGGGAAGAGACGGGAAACACTGTATGTGACTAGAGATGTGATGTTAAGCCGAAGTGTTTGATAACTGATGTAAGATTTGGTTGAAATGCAGCTCTGATGAAGTTAAAAGAGAAAAGAAAAAGAAGAAGAAGACCTCCCCAGATCCACATGTGTTTGAGAGCTGGTGTAAAATACTGAAAGGTGTGAGAAACATGTGCTGCTCTTCTCAGAAGTTGGGTCCTGAGAGACGTCAAGCATGGCCTTGAGAGACACAGAGAGATATTCACACGTCGCAGATGTTATTTATCGTAATGTAACGGTCAGCTCATCTCCATCCCAGGGCTTCGGGTCAATGAAGGCCTGTTTTTTGTCTCATCGACGACCCATTTCACTCTCTTTTATTCATATGTGAAGCTATGAAGCTTTCAAGTAAATGCAAATTTATTTAAGTATGTTGTAATGGTAAATAAAACAAAAATACTGAATTTTAAAAATCATTGAGCAACAGGAAACTTGTAGTTGATTGCAGCAAATGCAGTTTTTTTGTGTGTGTTGATCGTTGGCCTTTCGAAGCCTTTACGGTATTTTTGCATGTGCATTTAGGTTTTTGTGCAAAGCAGATTCTTTAAATTTAATAGGTGTATTTTTTGTAGCATATGAGCGATTATACATATGTATGAATATTATGCACATTAGAAACAGCGGAAAAGATTCTGTGCATTCCCGCCATCGGGGAACATTTGTTGGTCGGTGATAAGTTGGACTTTCCCGCCTTCGGACCAAATGCATAGGCCTGTGTGTGTGTGTGTGTGTGTGTGTCCTAACGTGGCCTGGCATCCCTGTGCCCTCTTTAATAAACACTGTGTGTGTGTGTGTGTGTGTCTGGGCTGCAGCTTTGTGCCCGTCTTGATCCGCTGCCAGGCATCTTGCTGTGATTGTTTATTCTGCTATTTTAACAGTTAAAAAATTGCAGGACAACATCTTTGGATCCCCGACAGTCAGTCCGTGTGCCGCAGTTTTCCGGGCCGCGTCGGGCGAGTGTGTGTGTGTGTGTGTGTGTGTGTGTCGACGGCGACCTGGTTCTCGAGGTTTTGGTGTGGAGCAGGACGAGGATGTCGGGTCGACTAATGAATCCACAAAAGAGCTGCACAAAAAAACAAAAGGCCTCTTCACACGCGAGTCGAGCTCCTCATTGTTATGCTAAGACTCCGTGTGAATATTCCTTCAGTTTAATTAGCTCAGCGAGACTCTCACGCCGGGATTTCACCCTCGGAGATCTTTAAAACACCCAAACGTGGAGTTCATGCTGGAATACACCAGTCATCTGGAACTAAAACAATGTCTCCTTCTATGAGAAATTACCATTCGGTGTTTTTTTTACATCTCAACTCACTCAAAATAATAGTTTGGAATCATTTTTTCATCAGGTTACTTTTTTTTTTTTTTTTAGATCAAGATTCATTTGTGTTCAGCATAATTGGTTTTTGCTAAATCACACATTTGAATGTTATATAATGATTGACAGGTGCTTTATTATTTATCTGTTATGTGGCTGTTATTAATGTAGTTACGTCTAAAAGATAAAACATTTGATATTACATTGCTTTATTTATTGTTTTTAATGTGTGTGTGTGTGTGTGTGTGTGTGTATATGTAGTGCAATCCACTGAGCAGATGTAAAAAAATATATATAAATCGTTTGTGCAGTTTTTCCGGCACAGTAATTACTTCCAAATGGCCGATGTTTGTATGGACACACACACACACACACACACACACACGGACATCATATGTGGAGTGTTTGTGACAAACAGCATTAATATAAACCCATTGTGTTACGCAACGATTCAAGTCTGACCAAACGATGCTGAAATGGAAACGGTCAGCAAACCTCCACACAAAATCTGTTCTGGTTTAGATATAATCTGTGCTTTTATTAAGAAAATTACGATTTTCACGTGCACAGTTTCGACTGACAGTAGAATAAAAATATCTGTTCAAATGATCTACTTTAACATTCTGTTCCCATTTTTAATTTAATTTTAGATCAGTTCCATATTTTGTCAGATTGAACTTATTTTTAGGGACAGTTTTGTCCAGATCCGTTGAGTCCGATGAGTTTTTATACTGTATAAAACATCCCTATTTTATTGTTTTATTATTTTTATTTTTAAGATAGATGAATGTTTATAATGTTTATTTAAAATAACATAGATTTTTTTTCAGATGTAATTTTTATTAATTTTTTGGCATAAAGAGATGATGAATCCTGAATGCTTTCCTTTGCTGTGTGTTTCCTTCGAGTCCCGATGGATTTACGCTCCTGCCGTCCACAATCTGACAAGTGTGTGTGTGTGTGTGTGTGTGTGTCAGAGATCATGTGTAGCCCCATTGATCTGTCGGAAGAGGTCTGGGTGGTACGGAGACCCCCGACATTCCCAGGATAACTGGGGTTTGTCCCGGAGACGGAGAGTGTGTGTGTGTGTGTGTGTGTGTGTGTGTGTGACCGAGGCCTTCAGAGACAGACATTTCTGGAGCATCTTCTCTCTCTCTCTCTCTCTCTCTCGTTCTGTCTCTGTCTCTAGGGAAAGATGAGGAAATTCACTTCAGATATTTCATTTTTTGGCATGTATTTTAATTTCTACATCTTTCCTGGCCGAGTGTGTGAAATGTGGTGATCAGAATAAACCGATATGTGGTGTGTGTGCAGTATTATTCCTCTGCTGCATGTTTTGTGATGATATTCCTGAAGTGCGAGTCGGAGAATCCTGTCGTGGATCTGGAGTTTTCTTCTCCTGCCAAACCTTCTCTGTGCCAGACGTTCACGATCGGCAGGTTGTTTTCACCTCCGAACGATTCGCAGCAATGCTCTCGCGTCCGAACGAGTCACCTGATTGAACTCAGGATGCTCTATTCTTTTAGGAGATTTAGAAGAAGATTTTTATCAGAAAAGAGGAGAAACACAAGCTGAAGCAACACTATTAGCAGTTGTGTTGGATGCGATCCGTCTGGTTGTTGTTTCCAGTTATCTCTCATTGTCTTTGTGTCCAGCTGGTTCAAAGACACTCTAGCTTAGAAATAGGTCAGATTTTACACACACACACACACGCGCACACACACACGCACACACACTATTATTTTTGTGCTTGTCGAGGTTTTATCTTTAAAATAGAAAACTGTTTACATGTTAGAAATAAGATATTTAAAACTACTTTATATATATATATATATATATATATATATATATATATATATATATATATAATTTATCTTTAACATAGATAACTGTTTTTATATTTAGAATGAGATACAGTAGATATTTTGTCAGATTTATCTTGTTTTTGGGGTAATTTTGTGGAAAAACTGTGGCTAAACACACACACTGTGTTTAAGATGCATGTTTTTATACTGTATAAAAAATCCGCACTTTATTTTTTTAAATATATTTTTACCTAAAAGATAAATAAATATTTTAACCTTTAAAATTTGAAAAATATTTTATCAAATTGTTATCTTATCTTTAGAGGCATTTCTGTGCAAAACTGTAGCTAAACACACACACTGTGTCCGATATATGTTTTTATGCCGTCTAAACGATTCTTAAAATATTTTTACCTTTAAAATAGAAAATGTCTAAGATCAGATATATATTCAGTCAGATTTTATCGTATCTTTAGGGACAGTTTTGTGCTAAACATGTGCTGGACGCCGGCTGAATCACAGCAGGGAAAAGCGGCCACAAGTTTGCAATGTTGAAGCAATCAGTCTTTGATCCTGGAGGTTTTATTCTTTTAATAATGCGTCTGTGATCCGGCCGTCTGAAGTGCCGTTCAGTCCATATGTTCACCATTACAGACCCTTCACATCAAACACACTAAGCCTTCATCTTAATTCTAATTAACTTTATATGGGGCTCTGCGCGCATGTGTGTGTGTGTGTGTGTGTGTGTGGTTTGGCTTTTTCTCGCGTCTGGTTTGTGATCTCGGCCTGATTGGTTTGTTTATTTAATGTCCACTTTGTCTTTCTTAGTAACACGTGTGTGTGTGTGTGTGTGTGAGTGTGTTTTTCCGCTCTTCGGATGCTTTTGCAGCTCTCTCTTGTGTTGTGTTTTATTCGGTGAGATCTATTTGAATCCGTCCTGAGCAATCTGAGCTCAGCTGGAGACATTGTTGCGATCTCTGTGTTGTGTTTGTCTGATGGGGTGTTTTTTGTGTTGCTGGTTCTTGGGTCGGTTAGCAGCGGTCGAGTTTGGTCGCACTAGTCGAGCTCCAACTGTGATTTGTAATAATAGTTTGTCTGACTGCCTGAAAACAGGGAAAGCAACACAGATGACAACATGAGTACAGTGCTTGTGGTTTTGTGTGTGTGTGTGTGTGTGTGTGTGTGTGTGTGTGTTTCTGAGGTCACGGGGTCACGACGGTGACATAAACATGAAAGATGCTTTTTTTGTGTGTGTGTCATTTTCTGCACCGTGTGAACTTCTGCTGGAAAATATATTGAATGTTTAGTTATTTTTTTGACAATAAAACAATAAGCTATTCATTTGTGCATGAACTTTCAAAAAGTTCAGTAAAAATGCATAGAACATAAGATTAAATATGCATATTTTGCTGTTTATATAAATTAGAATATATAAATATTAATTTATATAATTATAAATCATTTATAGTTTAATTATAAATGTAAAAAATATGTTGCATATGATATGAACATAAAAATAGCAGTAAATATAATAATTTATATAAATTAAAATATATTATAATATTAATGTATATAATTATAAGTATTTAATTTTTTATTATAAATATGTTCTTTCAGTAGGTAGTTTATTATTGTTGATATTATTAAAGTTTCAATGTATTTGCGTTGCATATTCTGAACCTGTTTAGCTTTTTTTCCCCTAATGTTCAATATGAGGGGAGTTTTTCTGCAATGCTGGGAAATGTCTGGAATATTGTTTATTTTGTTGCCAGTATAAAATCAAGAATACTTTTTTTTTGATTGTAATGTGTTTTGTGCATTAGCTTTACTCAGTTTTTTATTTATTTATTTATTTTTTTTATTATTTATAGTGTCATTTGTGAAAAACATGTAAAACACACAGAAAATAAAGGTAAATAGGTTTATTTTTATATAGAATAAAATATACAATTATTATTTTTTATTATTAGAAATTCTAAATAATTAATTTATAGGTAACTCTAATATATAAATATGTTTTCTTGGTGCAAAATCAGTGTAAATGTTATTAAATCTTCCATGTGTGATTTAAGTTTTATCATATTTGCGTTGCATATTTTAATCTACTTTGCAATGAATGCTTGGGATGGACAACAAAAAAATAATTATGTGTCGTTTGGTGTATATTTATTATCAAAATACTGAAAAATTATATGTTTATTTCATCTGGAACAGCTGTGTGTGTGTGTGTGTGTGTGTGTGTGTGTGTGTGTGTTGAAATTCCTTCTTTAATTATTATCATCGATTGATTATTATAATCATCTGTCACCAGCTCGTGAATCCTCATTCATTCACAATCACTGGATTGTTCCTCGCTTGACTTTTGTTTCCCAAGGTGACTCTTCCGCCTGTTTAAACCTCTCCAGATTTGGACAGTGTTTCCTGGTAATCCTGGGAAACTGGTTTGGCCGTTGGCGTTGGGTGAGGTAGAGCTGATAGCGCTGATGTGCTAATGGCTGGATGGAATGTCAGGGAATTATCCAGAGTGCTGGATCTCAATGGGACGGAACATTCTATTTGGCTCTTTGCGAAGGTTCCGAATCCGCCCGGCCGACCAATCAGATTCCGCCGTGGTCACCAGGCCGACCAATCGGATTCTCACATCCCATGAAAGGGCCGTTAGAATATCACCATGGAGATGAGTTTGGATGAAAGCCATCTTCTGCCGCCCATTTTCTCCTCGAGCACTTCCTGTGGGTCACAAACACACAAACACTGCTGAACGTGACACACCTTTCTGTGCTTTTCTCTTCTTTTAAATTGGTTTTATTATTATATTTGGTTTAATATTTTAATATACTTCTACATTTTGTTTTATTTTATTTTATATATATTTTTCTGTTTTCTATTCTTATATTTCTTTATGCTTTATGCATTTACATTCATATTATTATTTATTTTATTTTACAATTTGGCTTAATATTTTAACATGTGGATTTTTTCTTTTTCTTTTCATTTTTCAAATTTTTTTCTTATTTCTCTTTCTTTTTCTTTCCTTTTCTAATTTATATTTATTTTATTTAGTAGTTTAAAATTGTATTTTATTTTTGTCATATTCTTTTTCTTTTCTTTTTATTATGTTCTTTCTACTTTCTTATCTTTCTAATTGACGTTTATTTCATGTGCTGTATTTTATATTTTAGTTTTAATATTTTATTTTTGTTTTATTCTTTTTATTTATTTATTCTTGTTTTGCTTTACATTTTTATTTTCTTCTTTCCTTTTAATTTAAATGCATTTTATTTAGATTTTTTTGTATTTGGTTTAATATTTTAATATTGTTTAATATTTGTATTACTATTTTTCTTTTTCATTTATTTTATATCTTTTTATTTCATTTTTTTTCTCTCTTTTCTCTCGATTTTTATGTTCATATTTTTCCACATAGAACATTAAAATATGTTTTCTGGATGCAAAACTGAAGTATAAACAATCTACATCGTTGCATCTGTTGTGCTTGTCGAGTTGTGAGCTCATTTGGCCTGTTTTGTGGTGTGTGTGTGTGTGTGTGTGTGTGTGTGTGTGTGTGTGTGTGTGTGTGTGGATCGAGGCATCTGGCAGTAATTAGGTTAAATTAGAAGCGCTGTGGTCACTTGCCAAAAGCTCTATACCTTGAAAGGGTTTTCAAATAATAAAGAGCCTGTAGTAAAGATCCGTCACCTGTGAGTGTGTGTGTGTGAGTGTGTGTGTGTGTGTGTGCGTGTGTGTGAGAGAGAGAGAGAGAGTGATAATAGTCCGCCTCTTGTAACAGAATGCAAAACTACCTCTAAATGATCTAAATTAGTTGAAAGCCTGATGAAAGACTGACTGGGATGTTTACGCTTTGGTTTTGACCAGTTTTCCAGTGTGGTTTTCTCTCTCTCTCTCTCTCTCTGTGTGTGTGTGTGTGTGTGTGTGTGCTTCCGTTGAGTTATTTGATTGGAGAAGTGAAAGAGGCACAGAGTCACTCTTATTACCCATAAGGCTGTGGGGTGAGCGGGTCACATGAGTTTGTGTGGTCAGTTTGAGAGCTGTAGACTTACACACAGTCTCTGAAGCTCAATGTGAGTCTTTCTGCCAAGCAGGTGCTTTTCCATTCTGTGTGATATATATATAGTGTTAAATATATATTATTGTTGTTGTTCTTTTAAAAGTAACAATGATTTTATAGTTCATTTATACTTGGTTTCTATATGGTCAGTTTCTGAGAAAGACAATTTAATATGCAGATATATCTACGGTTAAAACAGCGTTTGAAGAAGTCCTTGTGAACCCGTGCTGACAGAGATTGTGTTTGATGTGGATGAGATGATCTCAGGATCTCAGGATGGATGGAGAGCAGAAGAATCTCTTCATCTGTTCTGACTCAAGCACAAACATTTGGACGCTGTGATTATAAACACATGAGTCTCTCTCTCAGATGGGCAAACATGTGCTGTTTTCATGTGTTCTGCCATATTCATATACCACGAATCATAGTACGCAGATCACATTTAATGCATTTCGATGAATACAGTCAGACTTTCGTTCTGTTTTTAAACTTCAGTGCACTGCATTCAGTTCATTTTTCATTCATTCTTCTTATTAGATTAAGATGAAGTTGATTCATTGCTTTTTTTAAAATCTAAAACACTTACTATTGCACATAAAATGTGCAATTTAAATACATTTGCTTTGTATGCATGCCATATTTTAATGTTAATAACATTAGGATAACATCTATATAAAATAACATTTTATATGCACTTTTATACCCATGCAGTTAAGTTTTCTTGTATGCATGTGTAGTTCTTTAATAACAAAATGATATTTAAAGTTAAAGCTGAAATATTTAAATAAATAATTAAATAATTAAATTCTGTGAGTGAGTGATTTCAGTGAGTGTGTGTGTGAGTGTGTGTGTGTGAGAGAGAGAGAAAGCGAGAGTGTGTGTATAAATGATTTGTGTGTGTGTGTGTGTGTTTGCATGAGTGAGTGAGTGAGTGAGTGAGTAAGTGAGTTATCTGTGTGTGTGTGTGTGTGTGTGTGTGCGTGTGTGTGTGGTGTGGTGTGTGTGTGTGTGTGTGTGTGTGTGTGTGTGTGTGTGTGTGTGTGTGTGTGTGTGTGTGTGTGTGTGTGTGTGGAGCTCCACTAGGGGGCTCCAGCAGCAGTAAATCACGGTAATCAAACAGGGTAAATCTGTTAGAGAACAAAGCTCTGCTGTCGATCCTGACAAAGACAAGAATGAGAGAAAAGAAGAGAAGAAAGAAACAGCGCAGCGCTCGACGTGTAATCCTGTTGATCTGAAACAGAGAACACACACACACACACACATGGCCTGTGAGCGCATGGCTTCAAGCTGCTGGATCTGTGTGTGTGTGTGTGTGTGTGTGTGTGTGTGATGTGTAGAGGAGCAGTATGGAGTGAGTGTGGAGCGATGCTCTCGGCTCCATCTGTGCTGCACACGCTCAGATCTGACGTGCTTCCTTCTGCTATTGCTATGGCAACACACACAGCAAGGCCACACTGTCGAGCTGTCAATCACACACACACACACACACACACAGAGGTCGCTGACCTCGGACCTGACCGTGACTCCGCTCGACACACTTTTTATTTTGATTAGACTTTATTTTAATAGTTTATATTTGGCTTAATAATTTAATATAGTTTAAAGTTGTCTTTTGTTGTTGCATGTTTTTTTTAATTTTTTGTTATTTTTTTATATTACATTTAATACTTTTCTATAGTTAATTTTCTTTGCTTCTCTTCCTTTTTTCCTTTTTTGTTTTGTCTTGTGTTCTCTTTTATTTTTATTTATTTTATTCTTCATCTTATTTTGATTGTTCTCATTTTAAAGTAGTTTACTGATTAATTCATTTTCAAAAGTTTTCATGATAATTATTACCTTTATAATTTTATTTTATTGCCTTATTTTTTCGTATTTATTTTCTTTTTCTTTAATCTCTTTTATTTGGTATTTTCTTTTCTTTCTCTGCAGCTGTAAGTTACTCCAGGTTCATTTGAAGTAATTAGAGGTCAATTAAAAGCTTCGGGGTCTTTGATCAGATGTGGTTGTGTGTGTGTGTGTGTGTGTGTGTGTGTGTGTGTGCATCTTTCACATCTTGAACTGATTTCTCAGTATAAACACTGAATTGCGTTCTTTTCTCTCTCTCGTCTCTTTGTTTCCTCTCATTCTTATATGAAGTGTGTTAGCGTTGTGTGTGTGATTGTGTGTGTGTTTGATCAGCTCCTGATGTGTTGTGCATGTGTGTGTTTTCTCCACCTGTCACTGTGCTTCAGTATGAGCTGAAATGTTCATCATGACATGCGTTTGATCAACACAGAGATTGATTTCATCTCGTTCTTCAGTCTGGAGAAATGAACAGCGGCTCTAAAAGCACAAAGTCAAGCTTGTATTGTTGTTAAATCTGTGATTCCTCAACTTTGTTTTTTTTTTTACTAATATCTCTGATATTTTAAATGACTGTTTCATTAATTTAACAACACATTCACATGTTCACAGTCTTTTTTATTGTTTTATTTGGAATTAATTTACTTAATTAGGGTTTCATCAAGAGCTTACAATGTTTTTTTATGTATTATATATTGTATTTTCATTAGCCTATTCTTGTTTTAAAAATGTCTATTAATTAATTTAGTTTTTATCTGAAAGTCTAGGTGCAGGTTAAGGGTAAGGGGGAAAGGAAATATAGTTTGGTTAGTATAAAAGTAATAGAAGTCTATGGAAACTCCCCACAATTCACAGAAGCAAACGTGTGTGTGAGTTATATGTGTGTCTCTCTCCATTAGTTGTGTGTGTAAAGTGTTTCCTAGCTGTATTGACATCTGACCTGAAACACACACTCACACACACACACACACACACAGTCACAGGTGCTAGTGTGGGAGGCACTTGTCTTTGCACGGTTTTCCCTAATCAAGCCACAGGAAGCTGCTACTCCTCAGGGAGTGTGTGTGTGTGTGTGTGTGTGTGTGTGTGTGTGAGAGAGAGAGAGAGAGAGAGCTCTCGCTATGGTTCATGTGGAATAGATTAGTGTTTGATGGTAAAGCCAGACCCCAATGTGTGTGTGTGTGTGTGTGTGTCTTGGAGCTCTTGATGTTGTTCTACATCTGTACCGCATTATAACAATTGCAGGTTGAAGGAATGAAGTCCAAAATGAGGGCGGAACTTCCTTCCGCAACTCTCTCTCTTTTTAAAAAAAGTGAATGTTTCATTGTTAATTTGTTAAGTGTTTGATTCACAAATATGATTTTTTTTTAAATAACAAACATCTTTCATGGGTTTTCTCTTACATATTTCAGTAAGAGACATTATTTATGGTATATTAAGCTATACATGTATTGATACCCAGGGATCGCTTAAAGTGTTTGTTTCACACAAACATGTTTTACACTATATGTTCAGGAGGAGCATATTGTGTGTGTGTGTGTGTGTGTGTGTGTGTGTGTGTTGGTCAGTTCAGCACAGGTGTAGCAAGTGGGTCACACTGATAAGGTGTGAGGGGCGAGACTCGGTGTGTGTGTGTGTGTGTGTGTGTGTATTGTGGCTTTCGTGACTGCTCTGGTTTCACTCCATCTGCTCCTGATCTGCTGCAGTAAACAGACTCACTCCTGCAGCGATTGAAAGATTCTTCACATCATGAGTCTGCAGCTATTTACTGAGTGATCAGATGCACTGTTTTTACCTGCTGAACCAGAAAATCACACTGAAAGAGATTCACACATCACCGAGACTCTACTCACACCAGACAGGAAGAAAACACCTAGAGACCACACACAACACCCTAGCAACCACATAGCAACAGACTAAAACACTCACAACATCCTAGCAACTGCATAGCAACAGACTTAAACACTCAGAACACCCTAGCAACTGCATAACACCAGCTTAAAACACTCAGAACACCCTAGCAACCACGTAGCAACAGACTAAAACACTCACAACACCCTAGCAACTGCATAGCAACAGATTAAAACACTCACAACACCCTAGCAACTGCATAGCAACAGACTAAAACACTCAGAACACCCTAGCAACTGCATAACAACAGCTTAAAACACTCACAACACCCTAGCAACTGCATAGCAACAGCCTAATACACTCAGAACACCCTAGCAACTGCATAGCAACAGACTTAAACACCCAGAACACCCTAGCAACTGCATAGCAACAGACTTAAACACTTAGAACACCATAACAACTGCAGAGCAGCAACCTTAAACATTCAGAACACCCTAGCAACTGCATAGCAACAGCCTAATATACTCAGAACACCCTAGCAACTGCATAGAAACAGACTTAAACACTCAGAACACTCTAGCAACTTGATAGCAACAGACTTAAACACTCAGAACACACTAGCAACTGCATAGCGACAGATTAAAACACATGGAACACCCTGGCAACTGCATGGCAACAGCCTAAAACACTCACAAAACACTAGCAACTGCAGAGCAACAGTCTAAATCAGCCAGAATACCCTAGCAACTGCGTAAAACACTAAGTGTAACCTAGCAACTTAATAGCAACAACCGAAAAACAACCAGATCACGCTAGAACACTCTAACAACTATATAGCAGATGCTAAAAGGCTTCATTATCCTAAGAACATTTAGAACACCCTAGCAACTGCATAGCAACAGTCACTTTAAACACCCAGGAATGTGTGTGTTAAATGTGGACAGGTGCAGAAATGAACCAGCCTGAACAAAATCTCCATGTTATTGAACCCCCCTAAAGTCACAGCTTGATCTCTTTCACAGACGTGTGTGTGTGTGTGTGTGTGTGTGTGTGTGTGTGTGTGTGTGTGTGTGTGTGTGTGTGTGTGTGTGTGTGAGGTGCTTCATGGGAAAGTAAAGTTCTCCATCTGTGCTGAAGTCTCTAGGTCTCCATAAAACTCCTCATACTCCACCCTTGAGCTCTGGCGATGTCATAAGTTTTCAGTTGAGCCTCATTTATGTTTGTCTCAGATTTGTAACCTACAATTGCTTAGAAAAAAAAAACGTTATCTTATCAAAAACAATTCAGTTTTAATTTGCTCTGCTTTATGTACAGGAGAAGCATTTGAGATGTGATTTTCCATCGCCTTTGTTCTAGTTTTTGAGGTGTATCTCTGAGGGTCATTCTGTCCACACACATCCGCTGTGTTTATCCCAACTCCATATTCCCATCCGGCATGTTCCCACCATTCCTGCTAGTCATTACAGCACAGTTTTCCAGACAGGAATGCTCTGCTGTTTGTCTGCTGATGTCATCACTGATCCGCTGCAGCTGCTTCTCTCACATTTGCACTAAATTATTGTGTCGCAACACTTTGGGAACATGAAAAAAATTTCCTGGGAAAGAGTTTTGCTCTGTTTCCATATATTTTCTGATGGTTCTTAGTGCATGCCATAAAATATGAAGTGAAATGTACGTTGAAAGTATGTTTTGTATCATTAGCCATCCTGATCACGGCATCTTTTTGTGTATGTTTCAGGTATATGCCCCTTCCGCCAGCACTGCCGATTACAACCGGGACTCACCGGGTTACCCGTCCTCTAAAGCACCGGGCAGCAGCTTTCCCAGTTCCTTCTTTATGCCAGGTAAATCTTACATACCTGATGAATCAACTGCCTAGAACACTCCAAACACCCTAGCAACTACATAAGAATAGCCTAAAACACTAACAACACCTTAGCATATGCATGGTAACAGACGTAAACACTCAAAGCACCTTAGCAACTGTAGAACAACAGCCTAAACACGTGGAACACCCTAGAAACTGCAAAGCAACAACCTTAACATTCATAACACCTTAGCAACTACATAAGAACAGCCTAAAACACTCAAAACTCCTTTATTTCTGCAAAGCAACAGTCTACAACAATCAGAACACCATAGCAACTACACAGTAACAGCCTAAAACATTTAGAAAACTTTACCCACTACTTAATAACAGCCTAAAACACCTAGAAACTGCATAGCAACAGGCTAGACATTCAGAAATCCCTAGCAACTACATAACAACAGCCTAAACACTCAGGAATCCCTAGCAACTACATAACAACAGCCTTAACATTCAGGAATCCCTAGCAACTACATAACAACAGCCTTAACACTCAGGAATCCCTAGCAACTACATAACAACAGCCTAAACACTCAGGAATCCCTAGCAACTACATAACAACAGCCTTAACACTCAGGAATCCCTAGCAACTACATAGCAACAGCCTTAACACTCAGGAATCCCTAACAACTACATAACAACAGCCTTAACACTCAGGAATCCCTAGCAACTACATAACAACAGCCTAAACACTCAGGAATCCCTAACAACTACATAACAACAGCCTAAACACTCAGGAATCCCTAGCAACTACATAACAACAGCCTAAACGCTCAGGAATCCCTAACAACTACATAGCAACAGCCTAAACGCTCAGGAATCCCTAGCAACTACATAGCAACAGCCTTAACGCTCAGGAATCCCTAGCAACTACATAGCAACAGCCTTAACGCTCAGGAATCCCTAGCAACTACGTAACAACAGCCTTAACGCTCAGGAATCCCTAGCAACTACATAACAACAGCCTTAACACTCAGGAATCCCTAACAACTACATAACAACAGCCTTAACACTCAGGAATCCCTAGCAACTACATAACACCAGCCTAAACACTCAGGAATCCCTAACAACTACATAACAACAGCCTTAACACTCGGGAATCCCTAACAACTACATAACAACAGCCTTAACACTCGGGAATCCCTAACAACTACATAGCAACAGCCTTAACACTCGGGAATCCCTAGCAACTACATAACAACAGCCTTAACACTCGGGAATCCCTAGCAACTACATAACAACAGCCTTAACACTCGGGAATCCCTAACAACTACATAACAACAGCCTTAACACTCGGGAATCCCTAGCAACTACATAACAACAGCCTTAACACTCAGGAATCCCTAGCAACTACATAACAACAGCCTTAACACTCGGGAATCCCTAACAACTACATAGCAGCAGCCTAAACACTCAGGAATCCCTAGCAACTACATAGCAACAGCCTTAACACACAGGAATCCCTAGCAACTACATAGCAACAGCCTTAACACACAGGAATCCCTAGCAACTACATAGCAACAGCCTTAACACTCAGGAATCCCTAGCAACTACATAACAACAGCCTTAACACTCAGGAATCCCTAGCAACTACATAACAACAGCCTAAACACTCAGGAATCCCTAGCAACTACATAACAACAGCCTTAACATTCAGGAATCCCTAGCAACTACATAACAACAGCCTAAACACTCAGGAATCCCTAGCAACTACATAACAACAGCCTAAACACTCAGGAATCCCTAGCAACTACATAACAACCCTCTAAAACACACTGAACATCCTAGATGTTCAGCAGCACAGCAACAGCCTAAACATTCAGAACACCCTAGCAACTATTTAGAAATGGTCTAAAAATGCTAAATGTTTTGTGTGTGTGTTTCATGTGTGATTTCAGACGGTCATCACAGTACAGACCCATGGAGCTCGTCCGGCAGTATGAACCAGCCCGGATACAACAGCATGCTGGGAAACTCTACACACAGCGCTCAGAGCAGCAGCTACTGCGGCCTGCATCCACACGACAGACTCGTGAGCACAATTTTGAAGTCAAATACTATGATACTATGTACTATACATATATATATAAAGCCATATAAATCTAATATATATGAACAAGAACTCCTATGAACTGTCTTTTGAATGAAAATAGACTGAACCTTTCTCAATCGCTCTCCCTCTCTGTTTTTCAGAGTTACCCGTCGCACTCGTCGGCTGAGATTAACCCCAGTCTTCCACCCATGTCCAGTTTCCATCGTAGCGGCGGGACGAACCACTACAGCGCGGCATCCTGCTCCGCCACCACCAACGGGACAGACAGCGTCATGGGTGAGTCCCCTCCGAATTCAAGCCAAGTGAAGATTTGATCCTCTTCACTTCAGTCACTCTATCACAGAGCAAACAAAAGCAAAGGTGGGATATTGGATAATAAATCAGAAGGAGCTAAGGGAACTACAGGTGATCTGGTTCAGCTGCCCATTGTTTTCAAAATGTTTTTGTGAAGTTTAAGAAAATATTAGCTGTCACAAGCAGTGGTTCTCAACCTTTCTGACCCCATGTAGATTTTTATTTTTTATTGAATAAAAATTAAATTAAATTAAATTAAATATTTATATGAAATTAATATTTTGAAAATATTTTTAACTCACAAATGACAATATAGCTGCAATTTTTACTCAACAAAATATTTTACTCATATTCGGAGGCCAAGCCAACTTTACAGTAAGACAATATTTGCAGATTTACTGATTTAGAAATGCAGTTTATTACTTATCTAAGTCTTTCTTGTCCTTAAACTAACACTGAACATAATTTTTTTTTAAGAATAAAAAAACACTAATTTATTTAAAATACATTTATATGATCTCAGTATATAAATATATTTAAACTTAAAATATGTGCAAATATATTATGTAAACAAAAACATTTATTTTGGATGTGATTAATTGTTTGACAACACTAATACATTTCCTTGAGCTTTTAATTTTAATTTAATTCCATTAATATAGTTTCCATAATTTTCTTGGCCCGGTTTCACAAACAGGGGTTAGTTTAAACCAGGACTAGATCTTAGTTAAATTAAAATTTTTAAGCAACTTTTACAAAAATGCCTTAGAAGAAAATATTAAAGTTGTGCATCTTGACACAGAACAATGACGCTAACACATTTTTAGTTGAGACATCTCCAACATGCATTTTAGTCTGGGACTAGTTTAAGCCTTGTCTGTGGAACCGGGGGTTAAAGTGTTATGATTATTTAATTGAACCGGTGTGACGTGTCTCTGCTCTGTTGTGTTTCAGCGAATCGAGCGCCGAGCGGAGCGGCCAGCAGCTCACAGACGGGAGACGCATTAGGAAAGGCTCTGGCTTCAGTGAGTGACCAGGTCTAACACAGATACACATACACACATGATCTAAAGCAGCATCAAACCACATTCACCACACATTCAACTTGATCGAGGTTTCCGCCACTGAATAAAAAATATAAAAGGTCATCGGGACTTTTTTAATACTGTATCTACTCTAGTGAAAAATAAATGCACTTAAATGAATTTGAAATACAATTGATTTCAAGCTAAATATACTACAAATTAATTTTTATATTTCGGTACTTAACCCCTTCCTAGTCGCCCACCATTTTTCAGCATGGAGACAGAAATGAAATGCCCAAAATAAAAAGGGTTTTTTGTCATGTGATTGCATTTAGTATATTAAACTGGTGTACTTACAGTCTGTTAAATTTGTATTTAATGCTCTTTAATTGTGCTAAAATAGTGCTGAAGTACAATTAAAGATATACTTAGTTTATTTATTGTGTTAAAGTTTAACTTTTACAAGTATACTTCAGGTGCACTTTAAATATCTTGCATTTAAATTCTGATGTTATTCAACTGTCATACAATCATCATCAAAAGTGACTTTAACAAATATTACACTTAATATTAAGAAATGTGCATTGTGCACAAGTAATATGCCAAGTAAAGTTTAATTATAATTTGTATATCAGAAAGTCTCGAGTTATCTGCCAGTTAATATGTTAATAGATTTGTACTATGCTTAGTACTAAATAAATTGTTTTTAAAATGTATTACTTTGATAATTAAATTAAATTGTGAGATAAAAAAAAGACAATTACAGTTTTTATTTTTCATTCTGTGGCAAAAACAAAAGTCAGATTTAAACTCAAAATTACTTTTTTTAATTTATTCTGTGGCTGAAACAAACTTTCATAAAAAATTGTTTCATAGAAGAAGAAACTAATTTTAATTTGAAGATTATATAAATAGAGGTTTTAAAGCAACGTTCACATTAAGACCAGAGACATTGATAAAAAGTAAACAGCTTGCATGTTGTCTGTCAAAAAAAAAAATCTTAGCTAGAAAATAAATCATTCAGGTGATGATGATGATGATGATGATGGATGTGTGTGTTTGTTCTGGTTTGTCACTGCTGTGTGTTTGTTGTGTTTGTAGATCTATTCTCCCGATCACACCAATAACAGCTTCTCATCCAACCCATCCACTCCTGTGGGATCTCCTCCCTCGCTCACAGGTAACACAGGTGTGTGTGTGCGTGTGTGTGTGTGTGTGTGTGAGTGTGTGTGTGTGTGTGTGTGTGTGTGTGTGTGAGTGTGTGCGTGTGTGTGTGTGTGTGTGTGTGTGTTTGCACTGATGTCAGTCACCTGATTACTCTCTGTTTACTATACTTTACTTTGCTTAACTATGCAACATATACTGAGGACTGTTATGTGCCACCAAGTTTATTACAGTTAGCTAAAATTAAAACCTCAAAAAAACTTTATTTCAGGTACTTCCCAATATTGTATTTAAAAAAGGTTAAATTAAAACTGAAATAAAAATTAATAAAAACTATATAGAAATATAAAAATATATGTAACATTTGTAACTTTAATTTTAAGTTGTGAATGTTAAAATGTAACAAAATTTTCACTGAAAATATATTAATTTTGTCAGATAAATACATCATACTGTAATGGAAATGAAATGTCAAGTCTGAAATAAAATATTTATTTTATTTATTTAGATTTGTATATAAGCCTATTATATTTAAGCCAAGGAAAACAATTTTGTACTAAACTAAAATATTTGTTATGTAAAAAATTAATAAATAGTGGTTGTCAAAGGACCACCCTGTGAATTTTTTTATATTTTTTTTATATAATTTAATCTAATTAGTATTCGTTATTAGTAAGCTATGTAAGCTAATATAATATTTTTATTTAGGTAATTCGGATATCTTATTTACTGTTACTATAGATAATTATAAATGTAAAACTAAATAATATAAAATATAAAAATGATTAAATAATGATTAAAAAAGCTAGTTGCCCAGGCAATTAAAAAAAATGCACAATAAAACATCAAGCTTTAAGTAAAAAATTTTTTTATCAAAACAATTGTAAAATATTAAAAAACAATAGCCTATTAATATAACAGATTTTATGCAAATAAAAATAATTGATTTCAACAGCCATTGATTTCAAGTTGAAAATCTATTTATGTTTCATTCTTCATATTTGATTCAATCTCTGAAATACACTTCATCTCAAATCCTGATTAACGCCTCATTATTCGCGTCGCTATGGAAACGACCGCCACCTAATTGCTATTTCTCCGAGTGCCAAAGTTATTAGACCGACAACCATTAAATGCGCAACCGCAAATTAATATTTAAACTTAAACATGCGAGGGAAGTTTAAGCAACTAATTTAATAATTTTCTCATTGGCGGCGGCGCGGATACATGCAAAATTTATTTGCACATGAATGTGGCTGTAATTATGTGCTAATTAGCATTTGGAAATGAGGTTTAATAATACAGGGAAGCGTCTGAAATGCGTGTTTCTGTAAAGAAGTACCATTTGAAAAAACACAACATAATTAGACGCGCCGTACGTAATGAGCGGATGCCGCAAACGCAAACAGGTGAAGGTCAGAGAGAACTGATGAACGAGCGCCGCTCCTCGCTAATTACCGATGTGAACCGGACACAGCCAACGAGTTTGCATCTTAACTCGGGAATGAAAGAATAACGAGGTGTTATTAGCATGAGGATCGTCACCTATCAAAGGAAGAGCCACCAGCTGATCATCACATCAAGAAAACAGCTCCTCAAACAGAAGACTGGGTGTTTATTATGTGTTTATTATGATTTATAGGATATGAGGGGAATGCATTAGGCCAGAAGAAAGATTTGACCACATAAACAAGGATAAAAAATGATCAGTCTCTCAAAAATAAAAGCAAAAGCATTGTATTCATGAAGCTTCCGGTGAAATTCAATCAAACTGAAATTAAATAAAAAATAAAATTTTAAATTGTTTTATTTCAGCTAGTTGCCAATGCATCATTCCTCATTTTTGATAAAATAAAATAAAATAAAATAAAATAAAATAAAATAAAATAAATAAATAAATAATAAATAAATAAATAAATAAAATAAAATAAAATAAAATAAAATAAAATAAAATGCTATTGCAGACATATTAAAATAAGTTATAAAAATGACAAAAACACAACAAAATTATATAAAAAAATTTAAAATGTAGAACAAAGTAAAAACTATTTTAAAAAATCGAAAATAAAAAAAATATCAATTGTATTTCAATGCAGGGTTGTTTTAGTATGATTCAGAGACTATTATAGTTTTATCTATTTTTTTCTTAATATTATGAGGTTTTATTAATCACTTTTTATTTTGATATTTTATTTCCATTTTAGTTTGTTTTAGTAATTTTGGCATATGTACACACATATAGATTTTTTTTTTTTCATTTAAATTTTTTCATTTTCATTTTAACTAAGTAAAAAATTAGAAACGTTGGCATAACAAATGTATATATTTTATTTTATTTCAAGTAACCGATTTGTGTGTGTGTGTGTGTGTGTGTGAGTGCATGTGATTTACATTGTAGTTTTCGTTAACTATAATAACGTTATAACGTAATAACTTCTACTAATTAGAAGGTATTATACAAATCACAGTCATCTGGTTATTCTGCACTGAACATTGACATTATATTATAGGTAACTAAAACTTAAAAAAAAAAAGTTAAAGTTCAGCTAAAATTCAGTAAAAAAAAAAAATCATATTAAAAATATTAACAAAGCTGTTTAAAAAAGACTTTCCCCTGAAGCTGTTATTTCTCATCATTTGTCAGTGTTGCTGATGGTGATGTTTTGTGTCTTCAGCTGCCAGTTCAGCCGTCTGGTCCAGAAACGGTCAGGGAGCTTCGTCCCCGAGTTACGAGCCGCCGCTTCACTCGCTGGTGAGAGATTCAGACACACAAACACAAACTCTGTTCCTACCAGACGAGATCGACACCACACAGACTGAACGAGCAGGTTTGGTGATGCTGGCTGTGTGTCTCTGTCCTGCAGCAGAGTCGCATCGAGGACCGGTTGGAGCGGCTGGACGATGCCATCCATGTGCTGCGCAGTCACGCGGTGGGATCCACAGCGATGCCCGGCGCTCACACAGACATGCACGGACTGATCACTCCGTCTCACTCTCACAACGGAGCCATGGGCAGCCTGAGCGCCGGATACAGCGGCGGACTGCTGCCCTCCAACAGACACTCGCTCATGGTAAGAGCCGCTGACCTCTGACCTCTGAGCTCCCGCCGTCTGGAGCCACTTCCTGCGGAGAGTCAGGCATCTCTCTGTGTCTAGATCAGTCTGTCTGTGTCGACACATCATGTGTGCAGCGCCACCTAGTTATGATACTTAAAAACTACAATCATCGAAATAATAATTAGAACTGAAACCATAAAAAAACACTGTGTAAATATATTTTAACTGAAAAAAAAAATATTTAAAAAGTGTAATCAAACTTTATTTCAGCTAGTTGACAGGGCAGCATTTTTTTTCATTTTAGTATTTAAATAAAAATGTATAAATAGAAATCAATTATTAAAAAAAAAAAAAAAACGATATGGACATATAATTCTAAAAGAATTTAAATAAATAAATAAAACATTGCATAATATTTCAGCTAGTTATCAAGGAAACAATTATAATTTCTCATTTATTATAACTTGATGTTAAAATTACTAAAACCTAAATAAGAATTAATTAAAAAATATATTATTTTGTTTTATTTTTGAAAAATGTTACTCGAAATTACATATTAACTTATTTTAGATTGAATAAAAATATTAAGATTTTTTAAGTAAAATCTTTAAAACAAATCGATCAAAAAGACATTTAAAAATATGACATTTTAATTTTTCAAGGAGGTTTAAAGGAATTTATTCGATATTTCAATGAAACAGTTTAATCTTGTTAACTTGATGTGTTAAAATATGTAAAAGTGAAATAAAAATGAAAACTGATACAGTTTGTATTATTATTATAAAGAAATGTAAAACCATAAAAAATTGTTACTTGAAATTAAATAAATGATTATTCCCAAGGCAACATTTCTTTTTTGGGTTTTGATGAAAAATTATAACAATAAATAAATAAAATATATATTAAAAAAATATATAAAAATAAAAATGAATATACATTTCAGAATTTCAAGTAGTTTTTTTATTATTTCAGGAGACATTTTTATTTATATAACTGAAATAAAAATTAGTTATATACAATATGATTTTTATTGTTTAGCTGTTTAATTTTACTGCAAAAAAAGTACATAAACACACAGCAAAATTATTAAAACATGACGTCACTGATGTGGTCCTGTGATGTCTAAGTGTTATTAGTTCAGGTTGGAGCAGAGCATTGTGGGTAGTGATGTTGGCTCTCCTCTGACTGTAAGTTAAGCAGCACAGAACTAAATATAGGAAACAACAGAGCGAGGGGGAGAACAAGACTTCAAAAGAAAGATGCTGGTAATATTTTCCACATTTAAGACTTGAAAACAATCCATAAAGCTTCGAACAGCTGGAGAGAATAAAGAACAGAGAGAGAATACATGAAGAAAAGAAGATATAATGCACGTCCGACACACATACACGTTATTGCATGCACATTTATACATAAACCATTTCTGATGTGCTTATGTCTTTTCATGTAGTCATCAGAACATGAATTGCATTAAAATGCATAAAAATGGCACTGAACTATTGAAAATGAATGTTTCGCAAAGGCACATGCACCTTAAGGAAATGCAAAAGTGTAAAAACGTACACTTTTTAGGGTACTGGTCGCTCAAAAGTGGCTGTTAAAAGAGTAAATATTCAGACTGATGTGTTTCTGATGAAGTGCTCTTTGTAAGGTCGAGTTTGTACATGTTTCCAGTGTTAACGAGCTGTTTTAATGACATGTCAGGCGTGGGTTTGCTCATGCGTTTGATTGGACGAGCTCCGCTGTGGACGAGGTCCTGAATCTCTGCTCAGTGTCACACTGACACTGCTGTTTATTTATTCACTTGCACCAGTGTGTGTGTGTGTTTGTTTGGATTGTAATAGATTCACACCTCACACACAGATTAGTGTTGTTAAAGGGACAGTTCACCAAAAATTTAGCATTCTGTTGCGGTGTTATTTTAGCAATCTTTGATATACTATTGCAGTTTTTGTTAATATTTTGAAATATATTTTATTGTATTTAATTTATATACAGTTCAATATTAATTTTAATTTCAGTTAAGTAATTTTGTTGAGTGTTTTTTAAATTTTAGTAAAACATTTACAATTTTTATTGAGTTTTTGTTAATTTAATTAGTTTTTTGTTTTTTAAATATGTATATATGGTTATTTTTAATTTATTATAATTTTTTTAGTTAAACAAAATATAATGAGAAATATTGCATTGGCAACTAGTTGAAATATTTAATTATATTTCAATTACTTTATTTTATTGAATAAAAACTATAGTTTAGTTTTAGTTAACGATAATAACCCGGTTCAGTCATAATTTTCTCATCCTCATTATTTCACGTCTATGGCTCTTTTACTTTCTGTGGCAAACAGAAAAAGAAGATGTTTAGCTGAATGCTGCTGCTGCTTCGGTGGAAGTGAAGGCTAGGGTCATGAGAAGTGAATGAGTGAACAGCTGGATGAGATCTGCTGCTGAGCTCATGCTGGAAACAGGTGCTCACATGATTAGAGAGACACAAACACACACAAACTGGCTGTTACATGATACGTCTAGTGTAGTATGGGAACTTCAGCGAGCACAGATTCACCAAAGTGTGCAGGAGACCTTCCTTTCCCAGTATCACAAATGAATAGTTCAGCAGAATTAAGTGATATTCATCTTTGAGTTTGGAGTTCCATCAAGTTTGATTCTCAATCCTTCATATGAATCATTCTTATAACTCACTCTCTGTTATTATATTATGCGAATGTATTCCCAAATTTTTTTTATAGACTTTCTTAAACTAAGATGCAAAATGTAATAAGATTGATTTTGATACATTTTTTATAAAATGCATAATGTGCATTTTTACTTCGTAACTAAATGTATCTTAATTTAAGAATTAGTAGAAATTTTTTTTGGGAAGCAAAACAAAAATAAAAAGTTTTTATTGCTTTCCCATGGTAGCTTTTTAATATACTGTAAGTGCATTTAGTTTTATTACACTAGCAAACTTGTTTATACATAAAATTTACACAAAATACACTCTAATTAAAGGTAACTGTTATGAAGTGCTGTAAACTAGTAAGTATTTTTGTAATTTTCTAGTTAAATCTATTATTTTATTTGAAAAGCAGCTCTGCGTAAGATATTAAGACAAGGAAAAATCTGCGACAAAATGATTTACGGAAAATGAAAGATTACTGCCATAAACAGGAAATTTCCAGTCAAAATGTATAGAAATCAAATTAAAACTAGAGGCATTTATTTGAGAGGCAGCTGTGCATATTAAGATATTATGACTTCTTGTCCTACTTAGTTTTTTATATTTTGTTTATTGCACCAGCTAATTATTTCACTAGTTTTTAGCTTGTTTATACTTAAAACAGAGAAAATTTGCCAGTGTAATGAGACAAAACACACTATTATTAAAGATAACATTTCGGTTATGTATGTAACCCTCATTCCCTGATGGAGGGAACGCAGACATAATGTTATGATGACATTAAGGGTCTTACTTGGGAGCCCGAATCCTTTCTGATTAAGAGAAAATGGCAATGAAATTTAGCTAGTGGACTTTGCATGCTGAGCCACTCCCCGTGCAGACGGGTATAAATAGGCAACAGGTGCATCCACTCATCAAGTTTTATGCCATGGAGCCGAGAACTTGTCCCTGGCAACCAGCGATTGTTCGAGGTAGTGGCACGGGGACATAAAGTCTCCGTTCCCTCCATAAGGCAATGAGAGTTACGTACATAAACGAGACGTTCCCTATCTGTCCGTCACTTTGAGTTATGTCGTAACGACATTAGGGGTCCATGGAAAGCACCACAGCCTGCCCCCGTCACAACTCTATGACGTTGCAAGTGTTGACAAGCTGCAGCGTGTCAGACAGGTGCTATGCAAAAGTCCTAACCTTCCCAATGCCCCAGTGCAAATTCACTGACTATAGCACCCGAAGGGACCAAAAGGTGAGTACATCGCTGCTGTTCCTTCCACGGAAAATAAATTCTAAAGGGAAGGGATTTCGACCTTCATGAAAGGTGCTTCATGCCTTTCCTGTTTGTTGTTTACTTCTTGACAGTAACGATAGGGAAGAAGTGTGCTATGGAGGCCACATCCTACTCGAAGGGAGATATCATGTGGAGACACTAATATGGACTGACCCCAGCCTGGGGCAGTACTACATATGGAATGGGACTCTGAGGCTGGTCTTACCTGAGAGTAGAGAGGAACCACTGCCAGCTTTTCCTGACAGAATGAGTTCAAGCTAACACCGATACTGGGCCTGGCATCAGACTGCTCCACCGACTCTGACTGCCGGGGTTCTGGACGTATCTGGACGTAAGAGCACGTATATATACAAAGTGCTCTTACAGGACACAGCAACACTAGGGCTGGGGCTGCCTTCTCCGGGGGCAGTGCCCGCAAGTTCACCACCTGATTCCGGAAAGGCAAGGTAGGAGCCTTGGGTCTAAGGACAACGTGAAAGTAGGTAGGCCACTGTCACACATCCTTGGAAGTCCCCGTCCCAATTGAGCCGGTCAGTAGAGAGATCCCAGGAGGGCACCAGGGGTGGCCTAGGAGGATTCAACCTTCTACCGACATCACCTAAACACAGATGGAGGCACCCAACATGACAACGACATGCCGACACTTGTTCTAAGGGCACTCAGGACAAAGCAAAGTGTACCGCGGCACCGTGCCCATCTCTGGACTCGGGAGTGTAACCAGTGCTGAAGTGGTCATATATGAAGCAATAAGAGCAGCGTGACTGTGGCTGCGGATACCATATGCTCTGGATCCTCTGAAAGTGTTTTAGCGGTACGACCGTCCTGCCTCTTGACTGGGCACACTTGTTGGTGAGACGTGCCATCATACTCACTGAATCTAACTTGACACAGAGAAAAGAGATTGTCTGCACAGGGGAGAGCTCGCTCTTTTCCAAATTGACCTGAAGCTAGATCACCAGGTCCCTGCTCTCGCAACTGTCGTTGAGAAACTTGAGGATCCTGATGACCACTTCCCGCAATGGGGCAAGGCCACGCTCTGAGACCTTTGTAAAGACACAGGGGGACAGGGACAGCTCGAAGGGGAGGACCCTGTAATGCCATGCCCAACCCTTGAACGCAAACCAAAGGAAGCTCCCAAGATGGGTGGAAACCAAGATGGGTGGTGACAGAAGGTGCCTTTCTGCTCTCCTTGAGGAGAGAGAGGCACGATCCCAGTGCTGTCATGAACATACATTCACATGAACCATCCACGAACGCATCGTCAGTGTGTTGGAAGCCCAGAGACTGAAGATGACGATCGTGGCTGTCAGTAGAAGATGACCAAACCCAAGAGAACACGGTTGGAGCAAAATCTTTAAAAAGTTGTGAGCGGACGGTGATCAGAAGCTGCTCTTTTAGATTAAACACCAGGGGAATCACTGAGTTAACAGGGACACCGCTGAATGTGTCGTAACGCGTCCCCGAACAGCCTCTTCTTTCAGCACACGAGAGAATTCGCCTGGTAAATGTCGAGTTTCCTTCATTCACTTGGGTCTGAAGCAAGAATCTGATGAGTGGATGCACCTGTCGCTTATTTATGTGACCCGTATGCACTGGGAGTGGCTCAACATGCAAAATCCACTAGCCAAATTTCATTGGGGTTTTGTCTTAATCAGAGAGGATTCGGGATCCCAAGTAAGACTCCTTATGTCATCACAACATAACTCAGAGTCACAGACATAGATAACTGATAGAAACTAATGAATATTTGTGGTATTTTCAAGTCAAATGTTTTAAAATCATTGATATTACGTTACTTTCATTCACTGCATCTTTTAATATAAGTGCATTTTATTTTACTGCACTGGAAAATTATTGAACGTATTTATACTCGTATCTTCTTAAGTACTTTAAATGACTTGAAGGAGTGTGTGTTTCACACTAAATGGGTTTCAGGGGTTTGTAACTGAGTGAAGCCTGAAAAAAGGCTGTTTAGGGCCACAGAGACGCACAAACAGCCAGCCATGACTACAACACAGGAAACAGCGCGTAATTACGCCTGTTAGTGTGTGTGTGTGTTTGTGTGTGTGTGTGTGTCTGGGACTCACAAAGACGCACTATTCGCTGCTCAGACGCCCCTCTCCCATTGCCGTGGAAACGCAGACATACAGAGAGCGCTTTGTCATCACACTTTTCCACACACACACACACACACACACACACACACACACACACACACACACACACACAGTGTTCATCAGCTCTCCGGCGCCCCCTACAGCTGCAGATCATCCAGCAGATCTTCAGTCTCTTATTCATCAGAAACACAAATGCTTATTTGATGAAGCCAGTGTAAAGTGCAAAAACATCTTTTAGTGAAACTATTTTTACATTTATTTAATGTATTTGTATTTTAAATGCTCTTAAACCTGGTATTAAGTGAAGCATAAATTATATAATAATTATGTTATTATTTTACAACATTATATATTATTATCATTTTATTATATTGTTTTAGTTGTTGTTAGCTTTAAATATTTAATGAAATGTGCAACATTGTTGAACTCCAGTGCGTTGGAAGTGTTTTTTTATTTCTTTCATGAAATTAGAAATCATACTGGATCCTGTAAACTTGTGAGAAGACATGAGAACCAGAGCAGTGTGTGTGTGTGTGTGTGTGTGTGTGTGTGTGTGTGCATGCGTGCGTGTGTGTGTGTGTATGTGTGTGTGCTGTAGATTCATGAAATCATGGGAAAGAAATAATCAGAGTTTGTCTAGAAGTCGTGCTGACATAAAGCAGATGTCACTGTCAGTGACACACACACACACACACACACACTATATTAACAAACATATTTAAACCCATTTCTGAATTGTTTTTATCATTCTTGGAGTTTCAGAGAGGAGTGACAATGATAGTCAAGTATGCATTCAACACCCAACTTATTGATATTTTAACTTCTTGTTTTTATTTTTATTATTTATACATTTTTCCTTTAATATTATTTTAATATTGTTTATTTAATTTACTTTAATATTTTATTGTTTCTTTTATTTTGTCTGTAATATTTTTACTTTATATTTGTTATTTACATTTTGTTTATTTTAAGCTTTGACTCATTTTTTTATAACTGTATTATTTTTCGTTTATTAGAGTTTTCTTAAACATTTTTATTTAATGTATTTTTTCAATCATAAAGTGCTCTAAATCTGGTGATCTGAGTTTCTCTGACAGTGTTTCAGTGTTTGGTCTGATTGTCTAAAGCAAGTTCCCGTCCCTCTGACCCCGTCGCCCCATAATTCCGGCCGTGACCCCGTGACCTCTGTATGTACAGGTTTTAATGCGGATGCTAAATACAGTATTGTGTTGAGAATCCGCCTCATCGTCTCACGCAGGAAGCTGGTTTGTTCAGTACAGAGGAATGTTTCCTGCGCTCGTTTCTCTGCAGGATATTCTTGTTCCAGCTTTTGTTTGGACTGAAGCAGTTTATTTTTAGCAATGTAACCCTGTCACTCTATTGTTTGGCCATTTGATGGATGGATATTTGATTGGGCCTGTAACCTTGAAATCACACACAGATAAACACATAATTAAACATGCATTTATAAAAATAAATATAGAAATATATCATACATAAATAAATTTTGATAACTATATATTTTTTTTTGTCTTGAATAGTTGTCAATATTCTAATTTAAATTTGTAAATTTTATTTAGTTTTTTCTTTTAATACGTATAATATTTTTAATTTTCAATAATTAGATTTTTAGATTTTTATCTAATTAATTTGTTATTGTAATAAAAAAATCATAGTGTATTGTTTATTTTATGCTCATATTTGGTTAATTTATTAATTTATTATGTATTTGTTTTATTTAATTTAATATTACATTTTTTATACTTTATTTATAATTTATTGTCTATTTTCGGGAGTCAGAAAAATAAACTTAATTCAAAAAGAAAAAATCAAAATCGAAATCGAACACTCCCTTAGTTTTAATAAATCAGAAAATGAGTTTTAATATCTTCAGTCGTTTTGCTTCTCAAGTATATGCCTCTTGAGTTTTTCAGCACTGCACTATTATTATGAATTAGTGCAACAATCGTTAGAAAGAAGGAGATGTTTCTAGACTCGGAGCATCTGTGTAGAAATAAATCATCTTAATTCAGTAGAGTCACCAGGAAGCAATTTTCTCTCTTTCTTTGAAAGCGCTTTGCTAATTTGGCCTTGTTTTTTGTAGTTCAGAGGAATTTGCTAAAAGCCAGGTCTGCTGTTCTTGTCACAGATGTCACGAAATCCTGGACCACCCTGGAGTACCTCCTCAGAGCCGGTCTCTCCAGATCCTCCCTAAAATACCATAATCTGTGCTTTCATACCATTTCTTTTTCCTTTAGATGCATATCTCTACTCATATTTTCAGGATCATGTCCACACATTAAACAGGCTGGTTTTGCTGCTGTCTCTTTGAAGTCTTTATGTAAATGAACTCTGTTATGGTTAGCTCATTTACATAGTTGGAGTAAATGTGGGCGGTCCTAGTGGGTGTTGGTGTGAATGTGGGCGGTCTTATGTTAATGAGTTCGTAGTTGTGATGTCTGTAAATGGTGATTTCTGAATTAATTTGTAGTTTAGTTTCCATGAATGTGAAATGAGCATCGAAATCTGTTTAATAAAGCAGAAACATGAGATGAAAATGAGAAATATTGCCTCAGCAGCTAGCTGAAATAAGTACTAAAATGACTAAAGTGGAATAAATATAAAGTTACGTTTAAATATAAACAATTATAAAGACAAAAATGGTTACATACAATAGGAATATTCCCAAAACTTTGTTGAAATCTTTTAAAAAATGCAAATGCAAATGATTGGGTGGTGATGTGTACATGTGGGCGGTCTTATGTTAATGAGCTGATCGTTGTGATGTCATAATCATGATGTTTTTTAAACATCAAACTTTTATATCAAAATAAAAAAGCCATTTAAAACACTCTAAAAGGAAAATATATGATATCAGATGCCATATAAAGACATATGTTATTCTATATATATATATATTATTGTGTGTTAAACATTAAGATCCAAACGAGTCTGTTAGAACAGATAAAACACTTAAAACCACTGTTTCTGTGTTCTGCTGCCACTTTTCATGAGATCAATTTTCATATTCTTAACCATTCTGTGTGTGTGTGTGTGTGTGTGTGTTGGTGTGTGTGTGTGTGTGTGTGTGTGTGTGTGTGTGTGTGTGTGTGTGTGTGTTGTCAGCTGCTGTCAGTAGGCCGTCTGGTCCTCATCTTTCTCCTCACACACACACAGCTTCACAAAAGAGCTCTGTGGCAAATAAACACCATCAGTCTTCTAAGGTCTCGGTTAACGACTAACCCTTAATTAACTACAAGACTGAGAGACTGCAGGAACTCCAGCAGAACCAGTTTCCCACAATCACTCGGCCAAAAACCAGCATCCTGTCATCATTTACTGCTAAACACCATTGTCCTTCTCGCTGAACACGAAAGAGAACGTTTAGCAGAATGTCCAGACTCATCTTTACCATACAATGAGGCAGACGTGCATTAAAATTAAGTATTAAATATTTAAAGTGCATTATAGTGCATGGAGCAATGTTATTGGAAAATCATTAAATTGTTAAATTAAATTAAATAGAAATGTCGTGCAACTGAAATAATAAACAATCAATTAATAAATGAAGGCTTAATTGAAATGAAAAAAAAGATTAAAATAATACAGAAATATTGGCTGAAAAAACTAAATAGAAATATTAACTTGGCATAATAACTGAAAAGTGCTAAAACTGCGAAAACAATAAGATTTATAAAACTGAAATATAAAAAATAATTAAATCTAATTAGAATTGTTTACAAAAATTGTAAAAAGGCACAAAAAAACAAATAACAAATAAAAAACTCAAAATTAAAAATTTAAATATAGCCTTGGCATCTAACTGGACATAAGATGAAGTATTAAAATTACTCAAACTGAAATAAAAAAGTTCTATAGAAATATTTAAATAAAATGGAAAAAATAAAGTATAAATATTAAATGAAAAACAAAAACCAGAAAATATAAAATGTTGCCTCTGCAAATAAATGATATATGTATAAGTACTAAAATTAATAAAACTAAAATAAAAAATAAAGCTAAAAAAATAATAATAATAAAAAGCATAAAAAACTATTAGGAACATGAAAAAATAAAAGCTTATTTAAAATAGAAATCAATAATAATATGACTAATATTAACACCGATGTAGGCTACAATTCTAATATTTTTACAGGAATTTAGTTTGTACTTTTCTTCCCTGATAGAAATGGTCTATTTTTGTGTTTGTTTGGTGAAAACATGAGGAATGAGATGAGTTTGAGTGAATAGTGATGGAACTGTGTAATATTTTGGGTGAATTCCCACCAAATCACCATTCATAAAATCCTCCAGCACATGCATGTTAATTAATAAATTATTTTAATAAATTTACAAAACCTTTCTATTCTCTTAGCTCCGTTGAACCACTTTTTATTTATTTTACCAAATTAAAATCATCAGAATATCCCATCAGTTCCTCAGAATGATTTTCAGTGTGTGACAGTAATTCACTTTCTGCTTTTAAACAGAAAGCCTTTATTTAATATCTCCTTCCGCTCTCCTTCGGTCTCTCTGTGACATTTCCTGATATTTGCATGAGGCCGTCGGGAGACAACGGCGTCAGCGGCTTAACCAGAATTACAGAGAGAGAGACGATTGTGTCCTTAAAACAAAAACAGAGCGAGAGGGAAGCAAACTTGTGCCAAATCACAATTCCTGCTGGATGTGTGTACTGTCGGGGGAATTAGGGAGCCCACAATTAAGCATATGGGCATTAAGATAATTGTCAGTTGTGTTGGCGAACGTGATGGCAGACAGATGGACCAGACTCAGCCCGCTCTCCGCTCGGCACCATGGGACATTACTTTGGATTTTACCTGCCTGAATAAATTCACAGTGTTTTCACCAGAAGAGGAAGAAGAAAGATTAGAGAGAGAGAGAGAGAGAGAGTTTGGCTGTGCTCACAGACTAAACACTGTTTCTGAAGTGTGTGTTGTGTATAGTTTGTGAATTTTGATGACATGCAGTAATGTATTTGGTCAAATGTGGAGTATACGGTATGCATGCATCCAAACCAAAACTATATATATATTTATTATTATTATTATTATTATTATTATTATTATTATTATTATTACTATTATTATTAAGTATTTTAAAATATTTTTATTAATACCTCTTTCTTGACAATATTTTTTTTTCAATAAATGATCATTTAATTTTTATTTAGACTTAAAAATTGTAAAAAGAGATTTTGAATATATAAATGGTCATTTTTAACTTTTCGTTTTGTATTTTTATCTCTTGACTGATTACATTTTTGTTTTAAGTGTATTCTTTTTTTTCATTAATATTTAAAAAATAGAATACATTTTGTAATTAATAAATAATCATTAGAATTTTTATTACTTATATTTTTTGTCTTTTGTTACTAATATAATAATAAATTTTTCTTACATATAAATTATTATTTTCAACTTTTTATTTTAATTGTATTTTTTATTTTTTCTTGACTAGTTAATTTGTATAATGTTTTATCTTTCCATTAATATTAGGAACAAATTTTTTATTAACTGCATTTTTGTCTTTCTTAATTCTTATTCCATTTTTATTTATATTATTTATATTTGAAAAATATTTTTTTGAGTAATTATATTTATACATTTATATATATATATGTGTGTGTGTGTGTGTGTGTGTGTGTTTAATCTTTAATCTTTTAATCTTTAATCTCTTTCTATTATCTTTAAATGTAATTTAACTTGTCATTTAACCAAAACCTTGATTCACTTTGGAAGTGGCATGCTGCGTGCATTGCATTATGGCATACATTATTCTGCTCAATGTGGATTATATATTATATTTTACTCCATGCA
>NC_039263.1:25062221-25064721 GCF_003368295.1 Carassius auratus | reverse complement strand
AATTGTCTGAAAATCTGTTTCAACTTCAAAAAAATATTTTTTTTACCGAGCAAATTAAATGAAAGATAAAGTGCTAAAATTACTAAATTATCACAAAAAATATGTTAATTGATTATATTATATTATATTATATTATATTATATTATAATATATTATATTATATTATATTATATTATATTATATTATATTATATTATATTATATTATAGTAATTTTTTATACTTATCTTGAATTTTTTTATACATTTTTAATAATGTTATACTTATCTTTTTTTATAATATTTTAATATTTAAATGTATATTATATTATATTATAATAATTGTTATACTTATCTTGAATTTTAATAATTTTTAATTTAATTTAAATTAATTCAATTTAAATTATTTCTTAATATTTAAATTTTTTCAGGATTTTTTGATGAACATAAATCTCAAAAAAGGACAGCATTTATAGAAATCTTTGGTAACATGATAAATGTCTTATGATAAATGTCCATGAATTTAATGTTAACTGAAATAAAGCTGAAATTAAATCTATATTCAATTATATTTAATTTTTAAAATAAACACATTTTAGACAGAAAACAAAAAACCCTGCAGAAGGAAAATGTTTGCGTTAAAGTAAAGTAAACTTGACGAATCGTTAGAATGAAAGTGTTAATATCTGCTCTGTGGTAGATGATGAATATGAGATGTTTCTACCAGAGGTTTGCGATCGAGACACACACATGTTGGGGTTGTTGAGCATCTGGTGTGTCTTGAGCCAGATGTTAGCTGTTTCTCACACATGAGAGTAGGCAGATTCATCAAATTCATCAGCTCTTTCCAGGATAAACGCCTGATTCCTCGCAGGGTTTATAGAGTTACACCTGGAAACACCAATCCCTGCTTCCTCCAAATTAAAGGCGATCTTTGTGATGTCTGATATATTTCATGCAGATTGTGTTGGTTCTTTAAACTGTTGAACCTAAAATCAAGAAAACGGACTAGCGATTCACTGCTAAAGGTGTTTCAAATGTATTATTTTTGTGTCTGTTATATCTTTTTATACTTTATATATCTAGGATTGTATGTACTTCTGTATACCACATGTATTTTATATACTATGTATATCTAGAATTGGGTATTATTTTTATATATAATTTTAAATTTTAGATACTTCTTAAATACTTATATACATACATACATTTATATACATTTGTATTTACTATATATTTTTCATATACTTTATCTAGAATTAAAATTATTAAGAATTTTTATATCGAGAATGTTTAGTTACTTTGTATAGAGATAATTTTATGTATTATAAAAATATATATATATATTATATATATATATTATATATATATATATATTATTTATTTATTTTATTTTTGGTATACTATCGTAATTCTATAGTTGTTATATACTATATATATTTTATAATTTTACATACCTGATATATCTGGAGTTTTATGTTCTTTTAAATGCTTTATATATCAAGGATGTATGTACTTTTTCTATTATTATATATTTTAATATATTATTTTTTTATTTATATATTTAGAACTTTAGAGACTTTCCTTTCATATCTATTTTATATCTTTTTATTTACTTAATAACTCTAGAATTGTAGTTACTTTATATAAAGATAATTTTAAGTGTATATATATATAATATATATATATATATATATATAATATTATATAATATATTATATATAATATAATATAATAATATATAGCATATAAAATAATATAAAATTGTAAAAATATATAAATGTAAAAAATATATAAAAGTATCTTAATCTATAATTTTATATACATTACATATTTTTTACAATTTATATATCTGGAATTGTATATTCTTTTTATAGCTTTATATATCTAGGATTGTATGTAATTCTCTGATGTTCTATCTATTATATATTTTAATATATTTAGAATTTTTTTATTTTACATATTTAGACTTTTGCATACTTTGTATCTATAGTATCTTTTTTTATATACTTTACAGGTCTAGAATTTGATATACTGCTATATTATATCTTTTTATCTAGAACCTAATGTGTTCAGCACTCAATGTTGGCACAGTTTGAATCAGAGAAGTATAAGCGCTTTTCAATGAATGAATGAATGAATATCGTCCCGCTTCGGCCCACAGCAACAACGACGACGAGGATCTGACCCCGGAGCAGAAGCTGGAGCGGGAGAAGGAGCGGCGCATGGCTAATAATGCGCGGGAGCGTCTGCGCGTGCGCGACATTAACGAAGCCTTCAAAGAGCTCGGCCGCATGGTGCAGCTGCACCTGAAGAGCGACAAACCCCAGACCAAGCTGCTCATCCTTCATCAGGCCGTCGCCGTATCACTCAGCCTGGAGCAGCAGGTCCGAGGTCAGTCACCTGTCAATCAAACTATATCTCTATTTAAAGAGACAGTCCACCTTTTATATCATGTGCACTGCACCTCTTCATGTCACGCCAAAACTGCATCAGTTTTCCTTCTTCTTCTGAACACACAAGA
>NC_039263.1:25046601-25062121 GCF_003368295.1 Carassius auratus | reverse complement strand
TTTTTTTTTATGGCACCAAGTCAACACAAAGTTGAAAGCAGGATCAAAGATTCTCCAGCACACACGCATTCACAAAATACACAGAGACAGCAGCTCTAACAAGCATCTTGTTATCATGTTCATTAGATTTAGTTGCAAAGTAAAAGTGTTGCTTGTTATATTGGGATTTACAGTGCATATACACACAGAGTCAAGTTTTCAGATTCTCAAAGAGTCACTTGTTTATTTTCACCATAATATCATCATCTTTTATGTTTTGCTGGTTTACTCTCATGCATTTTGTTTTCCAGCAGTCGTCTTTCTGCACGTATTCATGCTCCAGGAAATGAAGAGCTTTGGGAAAATCAGCTGGGGGTCGCTTACTAGCCTCCCGAAATCATGAAGCTTATCTTGCTTTGTTTTATTATGTCAAGTTCAGCTAATCAGTGAGTTCAAACCAGCGTCCACTCAGACCACCAGAATGAAACACTAAAACTGAGCTCTGATAGTAAACTCAGATCAAAATGAAGGTTCTTCATGGTTTCATAGCTGTGTATTTACTCCCTCATCTCAGTTTTGTGTTCTGACTACCTATAAGCCAGCCGTTGTTAGTCCTATGTACTGAAGAGTTAAAACCTCTGACGCATTCAAAGCACTTTTCTGTTTATTTGAGCAAGCTAATATAACAACTTCTGAGTCAACCAATGAGGTAAGTTTGAGAAAGATTCCTGTTAAATCCCCATTTATTTCAGATGCAGACACAGTTAAACCTAAGTCTTTCATATTTTGACCTTGACATCATCTCGACCAGCCCAACAAGCCAACATTGACTGTGAATTTGGATGAGACAATCTATTTGTCCAACCAATTTGATGATGTTAGTGGTGTTAGTGGTTTTAATATATCAGGTATACAGTATCTGCTACACAGCGATGAAAAAACTGGAAAGACCTAATGATCATATGAACAACTATAATGACATTAGATGAATATTGACTAAACATTGACTAATCTGTGTCTATTTTATCTGTCCTTGGGCATTTTAGAGGAAACATCTGAAGTTGATCCTCTACTCAAACTCCATTAAGCCTCACAACTATGAAACATCCATGAAAGAGCCACTAAGCATTTTTTCCCTCTGGGTATAGGTTCAAAGAAACTTCTTATCAACAACCGTTTTTGGCTGTTTAGGTTTCGTGAGTTGCTCTTTGCATTTAAGAAGTTCTTCATATCGTGTTTCTGGGTTTTTAAGCAACAGGGCACAGATGGTTTTCTAAAGAATTATACTAAAAAGTACTTTATGGAACTTCAATAGTATACATCCCTTTGTAGTTTGAATAGGAACTTATTAAACAGTTATCTTTTACAGCAGGATTGAGTCTGTTCTTCAAATTCTTTGAATATTCTGTGCCAGTTTGATCTTTGCTATTGTACCATTTCATGCAAAATTACATTAACATTTAACTTCATGTGCTTGCTTGGACTTTACTGCTGCTTTTTCAGGAGCACCCATCTACCCACACGCCCCTCACATGGATGTCCTTTAGCCATCCGGATAGCTGACGGCCACATGTAAATTAAGCACTCCCTTTGGAAACTGTTGCCATAGAAACTCTCATTAAGAGCCAAGAGACATGAAACATTTGTGTGTTCAGACTCCTCTGAGGATGCTTTGGGTCAGTGTGTGCATCTTATCAATGTGTTCAATATTATTGGTACTCTTGATCATCCTAATTACATCTGACTATTCAGATTGCTACCCAATATTTGAATAAGAATCAGTCAAGTTGGGTTGCCATTTAAGACATGGCAAGGCTCATACATGTTCTATTAAATGGAAAGTCGTAAAGGTCAGATGAGAAAGAGAGAAATGAAAAGAGGGGTAAAGAGAATGGATTTTATTTGTTTTTCTGTGTTAGGGATTTACATGGTAAATGTTAGTCTCAAATGTCAGCATTACTAAATCAGTGAAGAAACCTACAGAGAGAAATTCACGGTGGGCTAGAGAGCTCAATGCACAGCAACTTCAGAAAATACATAGAAAAGGCACCAGCAAATCAAGAAAACATCATCCGTTTGACAACTGATGCTGCAAATACCCACAACACAAACAAATAAAGAATATTATTTGCAGTGAATTTCTTTGTTTGGTTGTTTTGTGAGCATTTGCAGTACTGTGTGGTCAAATTTAAGAAGTTTTTGTAATTTGCATGCACTTTCTTTTCTTTTTGCAGTGCATTTCTTTGGTTGTGTTGTGAGCGTTTACAGTGCTGTGTTGCCAAATTGATGAAGTTGTTTTCTTACTTTGCAGGTGCTTTTTCTATTTGCAGCATGTTGAGCTCGCTTGGCCACCGTAGAAATTACATATTTGACCATTTATTTTGAGCACAAGTGCACTGCCATATCTACCATATCTATGGCAGTAAGTGAACTAACCCAGGAATTGAACCCCAAAATTTAATTATTTCCTTGTGCTTTTTCATGGACCACAAAAAAAGATATTGGACAAAATGTTTACATTTTATACGATGACAGTAAATGGGGACATTTCTGGTGAGGTGCAAAAATGTAATGACAAGTGATAAGGGCAAATCTCACTTCAATTCAATACAGACATACTGAAAATTGAAATTATTGAAAAAATATAATTGAGTTCAGTAAGTCACTCAGGTGTTGACTGAATAACTGTCCCAGGGTGTGTTTCACAAATGCAAACTCAGTCCTGGAGGGCTGATGTCCTGCAGGTTTAGCTCCAACCTGCCTCAACACACCTTCCTGGAGGTTTCTAGGATGTTTAGTAAGAGCTTAATTTGCTGGAAACCAGTGATAATGAAACACTAATGCCCTTTGCTGTGATTGACAGCTTCCCCTTAGTTACTCCATTATATGGAGAGCCAGAATATATAGTTAGAAAAAAAACACTGGATGATGAAAGTCAAATGCATCATAAAAGAGCTGTTCCCAGGTCAGTACAGCTGTCCTGTTAACAATAAACTGTAGCACAGAAACAATAAAACTGATTCTGAACACTCCATTCATGCCAAAGATGTTACAGAGCCACAGAAGAGAAGCATAGAGAGGGAGGATGTGCCTTTCATTTCCTTTGTTGGGAGTATGAGTCACACTAACCTCTCTTCTGACTCCCTTGTTCTCTTTCTCGCAATCATTTAATCAAAATGAATCTATCTGGAAGCATAAGGTTGGGCCATAAACAGAGACAGCCGGAAGCAACCGCACATGCAAGCATGCTGTTTGTATTTTGTCTTTAGATAAAATCTGATTTTCATGATATGGTTTATTATTCATGATCTTTGATAAGGCAAAAATGATTCAGTAAATTATTCACGTGCAGTGTTTTGTTCGGAAGTTTTATTCATTATGTATCATTGTGTTTTATGTAACTCAAAAAACAAACAAAAAAACAAAATGAAATGTTTTTCAAGTTCACCCCAGGAACAGTTGGGTTTCACTTTTTACCCATCGCTTTAAAAAGCAGGAAGACCAACAGGTCATCTCTCTTTTGAGGTGACATCGGTGTCAAAAGCTGAATATTTTACTTCAAAAACTTTCCTCATACTGCGTCCGGCTCACATCAGATGAACTGAGGAAATTTTTATTGGAAAAGAGCCACTCAGACTGAACATGCGAGAACTTTCCACTGCACTCCCTGGGGCGGAAGACGGGTCACTGACACTTGTGCATGTGATGTCATTTCATTAGGACAACAAAGACTGTGAGGATGATGATTATGAAAGATTCTGGTTATTAGAATCATGCAGATTAACAGAAGCACAAAATCATGAACTATAGAACCCCAACCCCAGTTCCTGAATTAATGTCCTATTCTCAAGGAGAATAATAGAATGAAAAATGTTTCAGGGGTAGACACTTGAAAAGATAGGCCTATATTTATCCCTACAATGACACCAAGAGCCTCTCACAATCTCTTCTCATCTGCAAGGGGGTTCCGAATGTCTAACTGCATCTGAAAGTCCCTCAGGGCCAGTAAAAAATATTTAAAATTATTTTCTTGGAAACATTTAATTACATTTAAAAGTATATGTCTTCTAATATTACTAAGAAAATCAGTTTTGCTTATAGTTCCTAGATGTATAAATCTTCAAAACCCTGTGAGAAACATTCCCCATATGTGGTCTTTGACTCCCCCAAGCTGCAATAATCGGTAAGTGCAAAAACGACAGCCACAAACCTTCACATTCTGAAGGAACATTTTATTTAGTTTACACATAAAGGTAATATTTAAATAGACACACCATGCACGTAGAACAATATATACAGATCTTAAAAACAAATAATAATAATTTACACATCTGTGTGAATTACGAAATAGGCCTTTAATGTAAATTGAATTATAAAGGTTTTTTTTTTTTCAAGTGACTTCCAGGTTTATCGCAATGTTTACATCGCGTTTAAGGCCTGAAACATACTCCACACCAGTATGCGAGGAAATACACTTCTAGTAACACAATTTGAATTTCTAGTCCAAGATTGTCAAATCCAATTTATATCACAAGATTTTTCTGGCGCAAGAGTTCATAGCCTACTTTCCATCATAGCATCACGTGAACCACAGTTCCCGCCAAGTTATACCGTTATTTACAACAGTAAAACCTCAATAAATTAACAGGGTTTTCTTAAAACAGTTCAAGAAGCGTTCAGAAACTTTCTTAATTTATTTTTATTGCAACGGTGGCTAGTACCAACTTAAAAACAGTTTTATTTGAAGTAACAGTAACTGTGGTAGGCTAAATATTGCTTTTCGGCGGGAACTATGGTTGCCATAGTAACGGTATGCAGCGGGAACGTCAGAGCGTTTCTCTGAGGTTTTGTCCGTCACTTTTGTGGTCCAAGTCGGTTTTCTTCGGATCCTCGTGTCCGCCGCTGTCAGACTCCTCTTCGATAGTGAAGCGCACATCGGTGACGGAGCTGAGGGAGCTCACGCTGCTCTGCTCCACCGAGCACAGCGCGCACGCCAGAGGCGCGAGGACCCTCCCGCCGTCCAGCGCGCGGCCAGTGCTCAGCATGAACGGCAACGGCGTGGAGCGCAGTGCGGGAAACGCGGGGAGGCTGAAGCTGTGCTTCTTCTGGCTCGCGCCCCACTCGCGCTGCTCCTCCTCGTGCAGAAGCCGGGTGAACGCGTTCGTGCGCCTCTTCTCGCGCCGTTTGGTGCGCAGGTAACCGAGCATAATCGCAGTGAGGAAGACTCCGTAGAAAGACAACACGATGACGATGTACAGATACGCGTTCCTGTCGCTTCCGCCGGACAAGGCAATTCGGTTGGTCTGCTGCGACGAAAGCGCGGAGGCGTTGCGCGCCAACTCCATTACAACGAACGAAACTGTTATCTGTAAAAATACAGACAGAGAGAAAGTTAAAACTTAGTTTTTTCAATGACGTAACGTTAGGCTATAAGTAGTTTTAGTACTGGTGACAATAGTATTATAATAATAATAATAATAATAATAATAATAATAATAATAATAATAATAATAATAATAAATATCCATAATAACAATGAGGTGATTCAAGAATAAATAAAAAACTCCAAACAAAAAATATAATAATTAAAAAAAAATCTGTTAAATGTTTACAACAAAATAGAAAAATGTAAAAAAAAAAGGTTCAGACTAAAACTGGATCAGAAACAACCTAAATGGCGAAAAAACTTTGACAAACATTAATTTTGGAGACTGCAACACAACCGGTTTTAACATCTTAGAAAAAAAAACAGAGGGACTTAACTAACAAAGTAAAAAAAATCGCTTTATAATAACTTTATTAACATAAATTAATCACTCCAATATGTAAACAATATTAAAAAGACATTAACCTATTTATGTTTTAAAGTGCACATTTTAATTAAATGTGTTTGTAATATTGTTTTTATTTATTTTCATGACTTTCTGAGAGTGTCCAGAAAGTCGGTTACTCACCGGGATGTTTCACCCTGGAGCGCGTCCCCGTTCCTCGCTTTATTCGAGTCTCTCGCTTGAAACAGGGTTATTATCTGAGTTCGGTTTAAATAGCGGAGCCATGCGTGGCCACGCGCCAGCAGGGTCTGTGACCGAGGTTGAGAGAGTCGAGATCCTCACGTCCTTCCTCACAGGATTTGAGTCCAGGCCTGAGATGCTTGAGCTCACAGCCACATTTTTATGACGTTTAATGTAGTCCAAGTGCGCAGTGCTGCCAAACGTGCTCATCTATCATCACATAACCAGACAGGCTTGCTTTAGGAAAGCCTCTTATTCAGCAGGACAGCTTGCCTCAAAAAACCCGGAGGAATGGCTTGCACGAATTATGCAGAAATGAATAATTTCGTCTTAAAAGAAATTGAAAGTTTTTTCACCTAATGTTGCTCCAAAAACTGAACTTGATTTTATTCTAAAGCGGTCTAGTTAAAAAAAGGTATAGTTACTCAATATAGAGTAATTTTGGTCACACTGTACATCAATAATTACTGTTTTTGCATTATTTTTAAGGAGTATCTTTAGGGTTGGGGTAAGTGTAGATGTTAATAAGACACAATCTAATTAAATAAAATTAAATTTGTTAGTTGTATCGTTTAGCTGTATCCCTTTTAGCCACAACCAGACCATCTATAAATTTATTGTGTGAGATTTCCGGTCTCATTTGCATCTAGTTATTTTACCTGTACATTAACAGACCATAATGCTGTTTAATATAGGTATTTGTTACTATATTATTTAATTCCTTATCATAATCATAAAGACACAGGGTTATAGCGCAAATAGTTTACTGCACTTTATCGTTCTAGTAATTTATATATATTCAATCAACAATCAAAGAAAATAACTTCAGCATCACAAAAAAAGGTGATAGCTTTATCTAAGTAGCAATCAATTTGCAACAACAACAATGAAATATCATGAGGTAACCTAAATAATTAACGATCATTTAAAAAATATATAAACTGGAAACATTTAAAATGAAAGCTAACATTAATCAAATGTACAGTGGGACTAATGCCATGCCATGTTTGAATAAGGAAAGTTAAGCTGTACCTTATAACCCTACTGACGTAGTTTTCAAGGGTCTCTGAGTCTGATTTAAGTCAGCAGGGAAAGCATGTTAGAATCTATGCCAACCTCATCTGTCTGGCAGTCCATGGAAAGCACCACAGCCTGCCCCCGTCACAACTCTATGACGTTGCAAGTGTTGACAAGCTGCAGCGTGTCAGACAGGTGCTATGCAAAAGTCCTAACCTTCCCAATGCCCCAGTGCAAATTCACTGACTATAGCACCCGAAGGGACAAAAAGGTGAGTACATCGCTGCTGTTCCTTCCACGGAAAATAAATTCTAAAGGGAAGGGATTTCGACCTTCATGAAAGGTGCTTCATGCCTTTCCTGTTTGTTGTTTACTTCTTGACAGTAACGATAGGGAAGAAGTGTGCTATGGAGGCCACATCCTACTCGAAGGGAGATATCATGTGGAGACACTAATATGGACTGACCCCAGCCTGGGGCAGTACTACATATGGAATGGGGACTCTGAGGCTGGTCTTACCTGAGAGTAGAGAGGAACCACTGCCAGCTTTTCCTGACAGAATGAGTTCAAGCTAACACCGATACTGGGCCTGGCATCAGACTGCTCCACCGACTCTGACTGCCGGGGTTCTGGACGTATCTGGACGTAAGAGCACGTATATATACAAAGTGCTCTTACAGGACACAGCAACACTAGGGCTGGGGCTGCCTTCTCCGGGGGCAGTGCCCGCAAGTTCACCACCTGATTCCGGAAAGGCAAGGTAGGAGCCTTGGGTCTAAGGACAACGTGAAAGTAGGTAGGCCACTGTCACACATCCTTGGAAGTCCCCGTCCCAATTGAGCCGGTCAGTAGAGAGATCCCAGGAGGGCACCAGGGGTGGCCTAGGAGGATTCAACCTTCTACCGACATCACCTAAACACAGATGGAGGCACCCAACATGACAACGACATGCCGACACTTGTTCTAAGGGCACTCAGGACAAGCAAAGTGTACCGCGGCACCGTGCCCATCTCTGGACTCGGGAGTGTAACCAGTGCTGAAGTGGTCATATATGAAGCAATAAGAGCAGCGTGACTGTGGCTGCGGATACCATATGCTCTGGATCCTCTGAAAGTGTTTTAGCGGTACGACCGTCCTGCCTCTTGACTGGGCACACTTGTTGGTGAGACGTGCCATCATACTCACTGAATCTAACTTGACACAGAGAAAAGAGATTGTCTGCACAGGGGAGAGCTCGCTTTTTCCAAATTGACCTGAAGCTAGATCACCAGGTCCCTGCTCTCGCAACTGTCGTTGAGAAACTTGAGGATCCTGATGACCACTTCCCGCAATGGGGCAAGGCCACGCTCTGAGACCTTTGTAAAGACACAGGGGGACAGGGACAGCTCGAAGGGGAGGACCCTGTAATGCCATGCCCAACCCTTGAACGCAAACCAAAGGAAGCTCCCAAGATGGGTGGAAACCAAGATGGGTGGTGACAGAAGGTGCCCTTCTGCTCTCTTGAGGAGAGAGAGGCACAATCCCAGCGCTGTCATGGACATACACTCGGCAGTGAAGCCACATGAACCATCCACAAACGGCATCGTCAGCGTGCTGGAAGCCAGACACTGAAGACGACGATTGTGGCTTTTTCAGTAGAAGACAGGTAATGACCACACCCAGAGAACACAGCCGGAGCAGCATCTTTAAAAAGTCATGAGTCGACAGTGATCAGAAGCTGCTCTTTTAGATTAACACCAGGGGAATCGCTGAGGTTACAGGGACACCGCTGAATGTGTCGTTAACGCCTCCCCGAACAGCTCTTCTTTCAGCACACGAGAGAATTCGCCTGGTAAATGTCGAGTTTCCTTCATTCACTTGGGTCTGAAGCAAGAATCTGATGAGTGGATGCACCTGTCCGCTTATTTATGCGACCCGTATGCACTGGGAGTGCTCAACATGCAAAATCCACTAGCCAAATTGCATTGGGGTTTTGTCTTAATCAGAGAGGATTCGGGATCCCAAGTAAGACCCCTAATGTCATCACAACATAACTCAGAGTCACAGACATAGATAACTGATAGAAACTAATGAATATGTGTTGTATTTTCAAGTCAAATGTTTTAAAATCATTGATATTACGTTACTTTCATTCACTGCATCTTTTAATATAAGTGCATTTATTTTACTGCAACTGGAAAATTATTGAACGTATTTATACTCGTATCTTCTTAAGTACTTTAAATGACTTGAAGGAGTGTGTGTTTCACACTAAATGGGTTTCAGGGCGACTGGAGACCCAGGTGAGGTTTGTAACTGAGTGAAACCTGAAAAAATGCTGTTTAGGGCCACAGAGACGCACAAACAGCCAGCCATGACTACAATACAGGAAAACAGCGCGTAATTACGCCTGTTAGTGTGTGTGTGTTGTGTGTGTGTGTGTCCTGGGACTCACAAAGACGCACTATTCGCTGCTCAGACGCCCCTCTCCCATTGCCGTGGAAACGCAGACATACAGAGAGCGCTTTGTCATCACACTTTCCCACACACACACACACACACACACACACACACACACACACACACACACACACAGTGTTCATCAGCTCTCCGGCGCCCCTACAGCTGCAGATCATCCAGCAGATCTTCAGTCTCTTATTCATCAGAAAAACACAATGCTTATTTGATGAAGCCAGTGTAAAGTGCAAAAACATCTTTTAGTGAAACTATTTTTACATTTATTTAATGTATTTGTATTTTAAATGCTCTTAAACCTGGTATTAAGTGAAGCATAATTATATATAATAATTATGTTATTATTTTACAACATTATATATTATTATCATTTTATTATATTGTTTTAGTTGTTGTTAGCTTTAAATATTTAATGAAATGTGCAACATTGTTGAACTCCAGTGCGTTGGAAGTGTTTTTTTATTTCTTTCATGAAATTAGAAATCATACTGGATCCTGTAAACTTGTGAGAAGACATGAAGAACCAGAGCAGTGTGTGTGTGTGTGTGTGTGTGTGTGTGTGTGTGTGCGTGCGTGTGTGTGGTGTATGTGTGTGTGCTGTAGATTCATGAAATCATGGGAAAGAAATAATCAGAGTTTGTCTAGAAGTCGTGCTGACAGAAAGCAGATGTCACTGTCAGTGACACACACACACACACACACACCACACACACTATATTAACAAACATATTTAAACCCATTTCTGAATTGTTTTTATCATTCTTGGAGTTTCAGAGAGGAGTGACAATGATAGTCAAGTATGCACTCAACACCCAACTTATTGATATTTTAACTTCTTGTTTTTATTTTATTATTTATACATTTTTCCTTTAATATTATTTTAATTATTGTTTATTTAATTTACTTTAATATTTTACTGTTTCTTTTATTTTTGTCTGTAATATTTTACTTTATATTTGTTATTTACATTTGTTTATTTTAAAGCTTTGACTCATTTTTTTATAACTGTATTTATTTTTCGTTTATTAGAGTTTTCTTAAACATTTTTATTTAATGTATTTTTTCAATCATAAAGTGCTCTAAATCTGGTTGATCTGAAGTTTCTCTGATCAGTGTTTCAGTGTTTGATCTGATTGTCTAAAGCAAGTTCCCGTCCCTCTGACCCCGTCGCCCCATAATTCCGGCCGTGACCCCGTGACTCTGTATGTACAGGTTTTTAATGGCGGATGCTAAATACAGTATTGTGTTGAGAATCCGCCTCATCGTCTCACGCAGGAAGCTGTGGTTTGTTCAGTACAGAGGAATGTTTCCTGCGCTCGTTTTCTCTGCAGGATATTCTTGTTCCAGCTTTTTGTTTGGACTGAAGCAGTTTATTTTTAGCAATGTAAACCCTGTCACTCTATTGTTGGCCATTTGATGGATGGATATTTGATTTGGGCCTGTAACCTTGAAATCACACACAGATAAACACATAATTAAACATGCATTTATAAAAATAAATATAGAAATATATAATACATAAATAAATTTTGATAACTATATATTTTTTTTTGTCTTGAATAGTTGTCAATATTCTAATTTAAATTTGTAAATTTTATTTAGTTTTTTCTTTTAATACGTATAATATTTTTAATTTTCAATAATTAGATTTTTAGATTTTTATCTAATTAATTTGTTATTGTAATAAAAAAATCATAGTGTATTGTTTATTTTATGCTCATATTTGGTTAATTTATTAATTTTTTATTTGTTTTATTTTAATTTAATATTACATTTTTTATACTTTTATAATTTATTGTCTATTTTCGTGAGTCAGAAAAATAAACTTAATTCAAAAAGAAAAAATCAAAATCGAAATCGAACACTCCCTTAGTTTTAATAAATCAGAAAATGAGTTTTAATATCTTCAATCGTTTTGCTTCTCAAGTATATGCCTCTTGAGTTTTTCAGCACTGCACTATTATTATGAATTAGTGCAACAATCGTTAGAAAGAAGGAGATGTTTCTAGACTCGGAGCATCTGTGTAGAAATAAATCATCCTTAATTCAGTAGAGTCACCAGGAAGCAATTTTCTCTCTTTATTTGAAAGCGCTTTGCTAATTTGGCCTTGTTTTTTGTAGTTCAGAGGAATTTTGCTAAAAGCCAGGTCTGCTGTTCTTGTCACAGATGTCACGAAATCCTGGACCACCCTGGAGTACCTCCTCAGAGCCGGTCTCTCCAGATCCTCCCTAAAATACCATAATCTGTGCTTTCATACCATTTCTTTTTCCTTTAGATGCATATTTCTACTCATATTTTCAGGATCATGTCCACACATTAAACAGGCTGGTTTTGCTGCTGTCCCTTTGAAGTCTTTATGTAATTGACCTCTGTTATGATCAGGTCATTTACATAGTTGGAGTAAATGTGGGCGGTCCTAGTGGGTGTTGGTGTGAATGTGGGCGGTCTTATGTTAATGAGTTCATAGTTGTGATGTCTGTAAATGGTGATTTCTGAATTAATTTGTAGTTTAGTTTCCATGAATGTGAAATGAGCATTGAAATCTGTATAATAAAGCAGAAACATGAGATGAAAATGAGAAAATATTGCCTCAGCAGCTAGCTGAAATAAGTACTAAAATGACTAAAGTGGAATAAATATAAAGTTACGTTTAAATATAAACAATTATAAAGACAAAAATGGTTACATACAATAGGAATATTCCCAAAACTTTGTTGAAATCTTTTAAAAAATGCAAATGCAAATGATTGGGTGGTGATGTGTACATGTGGGCGGTCTTATGTTAATGAGCTGATCGTTGTGATGTCATAATCATGATGTTTTTTAAACATCAAACTTTTATATCAAAATAAAAAAGTCATTTAAAACACTCTAAAAGGAAAATATATGATATCAGATGCCATATAAAGACATATGTTATTGTATATATATATATATTATTGTGTGTTAAACATTAAGATCCAAACGAGTCTGTTAGAACAGATAAAACACTTAAAACCACTGTTTCTGTGTTCTGCTGCCACTTTTCATGAGATCAATTTTCATATTCTTAACCATTCTGTGTGTGTGTGTGTGTGTGTGTGTGTGTGTGTGTGTGTGTGTGTTGTCAGCTGCTGTCAGTAGGCCGTCTGGTCCTCATCTTTCTCCTCACACACACACAGCTTCACAAAAGAGCTCTGTGGCAAATAAACACCATCAGTCTTCTAAGGTCTCGGTTAACGACTAACCCTTAATTAACTACAAGACTGAGAGACTGCAGGAACTCCAGCAGAACCAGTTTCCCACAATCACTCGGCCAAAAACCAGCATCCTGTCATCATTTACTGCTAAACACCATTGTCCTTCTCGCTGAACACGAAAGAGAACGTTTAGCAGAATGTCCAGACTCATCTTTACCATACAATGAGGCAGACGTGCATTAAAATTAAGTATTAAATATTTAAAGTGCATTATAGTGCATGGAGCAGTGTTGTTATTGGAAAATCATTAAATTGTTAAATTAAATTAAATAGAAATGTCGTGCAACTGAAATAATAAATAATCAATTAATAAATGAAGGCTTAATTGAAATGAAAAAAAAAGATTAAAATAATACAGAAATATTGGCTGAAAAAACTAAATAGAAATATTAACTTGGCATAATAACTGAAAAGTGCTAAAACTGCGAAAACAATAAGATTAATAAAACTGAAATATAAAAAATAATTAAATCTAATTAGAATTGTTTACAAAAATTGTAAAAAGGCACAAAAAAACAAATAACAAATAAAAAACTCAAAATTAAAAATTTAAATATAGCCTTGGCATCTAACTGGACATAAGATGAAGTATTAAAATTACTCAAACTGAAATAAAAAAGTTCTATAGAAATATTTAAATAAAATGGAAAAAATAAAGTATAAATATTAAATGAAAAACAAAAACCAGAAAATATAAAATGTTGCCTCTGCAAATAAATGATATATGTATAAGTACTAAAATTAATAAAACTAAAATAAAAAATAAAGCTAAAAAAAAATATATGATAATAAAAAGCATAAAAAACTATTAGGAAAATGAAAACAGATTTTTTTATTTATAAAAGCTTATTTAAAATAGAAATCAATAATAATATGACTAATATTAACACCGATGTAGGCTAAAATTCTAATATTTTTACAGGAATTTAGTTTGTACTTTTCTTCCCTGATAGAAATGGTCTACTTTTGTGTTTCTTTGGTGAAAACATGAGGAATGAGATGAGTTTGAGTGAATAGTGATGGAACTGTGTAATATTTTGGGTGAATTCCCACCAAATCTCGATTCATAAAATCCTCCAGCACATGCATGTTAATTAATAAATTATTTTAATAAATTTACAAAACCTTTCTATTCTCTTAGCTCCGTTGAACCACTTTTTATTTATTTTACCATATTAAAATCATCAGAATATCCCATCAGTTCCTCAGAATGATTTTCAGTGTGTGACAGTAATTCACTTTCTGCTCTTAAACAGAAAGCCTTTATTTAATATCTCCTTCCGCTCTCCTTCGGTCTCTCTGTGACATTTTCTGATATTTGCATGAAGCCGTCGGGAGACAACGGCGTCAGCGGCTTAATCAGAATTACAGAGAGAGAGACGATTGTGTCCTTAAAACAAAAACAGAGCGAGAGGGAAGCAAACTTGTGCCAAATCACAATTCCTGCTGGATGTGTGTACTGTCGGGGGAATTAGGGAGCCCACAATTAAGCATATGGGCATTAAGATAATTGTCAGTTGTGTTGGCGAACGTGATGGCAGACAGATGGACCAGACTCAGCCCGCTCTCCGCTCGGCACCATGGGACATTACTTTGGATTTTACCTGCCTGAATAAATTCACAGTGTTTTCACCAGAAGAGGAAGAAGAAAGATTAGAGAGAGAGAGAGAGAGAGAGAGAGAGAGAGAGAGAGTTTGGCTGTGCTCACAGACTGAACACTGTTTCTGAAGTGTGTGTTGTGTATAGTTTGTGAATTTTGATGACATGCAGTAATGTATTTGGTCAAATGTGGAGTATACAGTACAAGAAACATGCTGTGCATGCATGCAAAACACAAACTATATATATATATATATATATATATATATATATATATATATATTATTATTATTATTATTATTATTATTATTTAAATATTTTAAATATTTTTTATTACTAACTCTTTCTTGAAAATATACTTTTTTTCAATAAATGATCATTTAATTTTTTTGTTTTTATTAATATTTTTATTTAGACTTAAAAATTGTAAAAAGAGATTTTACATTTATAAATGGTCATTTTTAACTTTTCGTTTTGTATTTTTATCTCTTGACTGATTACATTTTTGTTTTAAGTGTATTCTTTTTTTTCATTAATATTTAAAAAATAGAATACATTTTGTAATTAATAAATAATCATCAGAATTTTTATTACTTATATTTTTGTCTTTTGTTACTAATATAATAATACATTTTTCTTATATATAAATTATTATTTTCAACTTTTTATTTTAATTGTATTTTTTATTTTTTCTTGACTAGTTAATTTGTATAATGTTTTATCTTTCCATTAATATTAAGAACAATTTTTTTATTAACTGCATTTTTGTCTTTCTTAATTCGTATTCCATTTTATTTATATTATTTATATTTGAAAAATATTTTTTTGAGTAATTATATTTATACATTTATATATATATATATATATATATATATATATATATATATATATATATATATATATATATATATATATATATGTGTGTGTGTGTGTGTGTGTGTGTGTGTGTGTGTGTGTGTGTTTAATCTTTAATCTTTTAATCTTTAATCTCTTTCTATTATCTTTAAATGTAATTTAACTTGTCATTTAACCAAAACCTTGATTCACTTTGGAAGTGGCATGCTACGTGCATTGCATTATGGCATACATTATTCTGCACAATGTGGATTATATATTATATTTTACTCCATGCATGTGGAAAATGAGTGTAATGTGCAGGATCTGGAGTGCAGACTGCAGAAGGAGAGAGAGGGTGATGTGAAATGGAGGTGTGTTGTGTG